>NC_050468.1:5144009-5453384 GCF_013373865.1 Monomorium pharaonis | reverse complement strand
AAAAATGCATTAAAAAAAAAGAATTTTTGAATCTATCCTGAATTTTGTCTGTGTGTACAATATTATGTTCCTAAATTAAATATTTCAATAAAATTGAATATTAGTATTTTTTAAGTAATTTTTTACCCTGAAATACTGTAATTTAATAAAACATTTAACAAAAATTATTTTAAAGTATACTTTATCATTTTTTAAATACTTTTAAACAACAGTGTGTGTTGATTTCTCATATCAGATTTCTTATATAAAAACTCATGTTTCTCTTAAAAATTTTTTTAAAGTTTTTTTTTATTTTAAAACTAAAAGTTTACGGAAAAAAGAAAAATGTTTATTATAATTGAATGAAGACATTTATATACTTTTTCATTAAATACGCATCTATATAATAAAATAAAACTCATACATATGCATGCGTGCATATACAAGAGTTTTATTGTATTATATAAATATCAATCATTTTATTGATGTGGAAAGCAAAAGTAGACTAAAGAAAAAACGCACAGACTTTTAGAAATATAACTTTTAATATATGTTATAATAAAAAAGAAAATAGATGTTTCGTTATATAATATTTTAGATGTTTATTTTTAATTGTAATATTTATTTTGTTGAAGAAAGACCACTTGAAATTATTTTGTTACACTAAAAACAAATACTATGCACTGCTAAACAGCACGAATTATAAAACATGTTAACAAAAAGTTATATCAGCATTTCACAATAAAAACAAATTTGGAAATTATATGGAGTGTTAAAAAACATTATTATTTACATCAGTGATCGACACAATTTGCAATTTTTGACCAGATTTCCGAATCAACGCTCTATTCCTTTCTAATCACATGGAGGCACCGACTTATCAATCAAACTAATTAAAAAATGGCAATAATTATCATACGAGATAAATTATAGTATATTCGAATAAGCTTATTTGAAAAAAGGGATTAAGTGTATTAAAAGTATAAAGAAAATAGAGTTAATGTGGATGGATTTTAATTTCTGAGGAAATTGCAATTAAAGTTTAGCATTGAGAAAGCTATACATTAATCCTTAGGAATCACCTCCGAAAAAATTGATTGAATCTATTTAGAACTTATTCAGCTGTACTTGTAATAAAATAAAACATGTATATGAGATGATGTATTATTAATGAAAAAAAAATTATTTTAAATTTATGCATTGCTATTTATGTTAATATATCAATAAAATTCAACACGCTTAACATCACGAATTGTTTTATACAAATTTTATATTTTTTATACATTTTTTATGTGTAGGTAAGGGCACAACATCAAGAACGTGCTGTTGACTTTTTATCAAGGGAATTAAAAGTTTGCAGTCCAAAAGATGCTGATGAACGTATCTTTTTTATTTCTGCAAAGGAAACTCTTCAAGCTCGTATACAAGAACAACGTGGTCAACCTGCTCACAGTAAAGTATTTCTAGTTTTCTGTTTATAATTCCTTAAATTTTTAAATCAATTTTAATATTTATAATATTAATTGATTTAATATGTACAGATGGTGCACTAGCAGAAGGTTTTCAAAACCGATATTTTGAGTTTCAAGATTTTGAAAGAAAATTTGAAGAGTGCATCTCAAAGTCTGCAGTGAAAACTAAATTTGAACAACATTCTCAACGTGGTAAACATATCGCAATGTAAGAAAATAAATAATTTTTACATAATTTTTTTCAAATTGTTCTTTTAATTGAGATGAGAAAAGCAAGAAAGAAAGAAAGAAATATTTTGTAGTTATTTATACTCTTTAAAAACATACAGAATACAATGTAGTATTTTAGCAACATTTGCAGAAACATTGCTAAGTTGCTGCAACATTGTTGGAATATTCTGCACTATTATTAATATAATAATTATTATCTAATACTATATGTACTATTATGTAAAATTGTACTATAACATATATTAATACATTAATAGCAATAACATTAATTACAAATTTATGTTTATGTAAATGTTTTCTTGATTTTGGGCATTTGTACTCGTGTCTCACAGGTTTTATTCGTGATTTAAATAATATTATGATTTTTAAAGTGCTTTAGAATTACATGAAATCTTGAAGTTTATTTCTACAATGTGTTTAAAATATTGCTGCAATATTATTAAAGGATAAATGAAAGAAGTCGATTTTTGGCCTCTTAAAAAACGGATAAAATCTATTTTATACGTTTTCCATATATAAATATAATTCAAAAATGCATCCAAGACTGCTCGAAACCGCGGGGAAAACTTTGGGCAAGCTAAATGAGGCTATTGAAACTAAATGAGGCACTATTGAAACGAGACCACTTTTCAGTTTCGAACATTGATCGAGACGCATTAAATTGAGATTTTTTTTCTCGAGTTTTTACGGCTTTGGATGATTTATGATGATGAATGAGAAGTGTTTATAGTCAGTTCTGAGTTTTAGAACTTATCGTGTTCTCCGTATAGTGGATGTGATTAGGATAAAATAGTCAAAAATTACAAGAAACTTTCTAAAAATGCGATTGGTAATCTTCACGTGGTTTTTTTTATATTGTTTTGATAATTAGGATGATGATTATATATGATTAAATCTCGAATTTGTGCAGCAAAAAATCTGTGACAGAAAACAAGAATAGAAAGTAATTAAATAATAAAAAATCATAAAATACACTGGTTGTTTTGCATTGTTTTGCATTTTTTTTACGTCAAATTATCTCTTACAATGTGTATTACTGTAATATACTTATGACATAGCCTTGTTTCAAATTCCAAAATGCACTCTACATGAGGGAAGGAAGAAGGAGAGTATTAAAAAAAAATTTAGTTTAGAAACAGAAATTGGAAATATCACGACTTCTTCCTCGCTTTTTGATTTTATCCCAAAATCTCACTTTCTCTCTCACCCCTTGATGGTGACCTCTCTTATGCAAGGAAAAGAAGTCTGTTTTGGAACTTAAAATTAGGCTAAATGTAACGCATATTGTTGGGAATGATCTGATAGGAGGAAAAAGTAAAAAAATTGAAAAATAACAGGAGCATTCGTATTTTATACAATTTTTACCATTCCCCTTTTCTTTGTCCATTTTTCTTCCTACAGACTTTTTTTACAAATATGATATCCAATAGTGTACGTCATAATCATCATGTCAATAATATCAAAAGATCATGTCAAAGATCATTAATGTATTTATATATAAATTTTTTCAGTTTTTGACCATTTTACCATCATACCCTCTATATGAAAAACATGATAAGTTTTAAACTCAAAACTGATCATAAACAGTTTCCATTTATTATCGTAAATTAATCAAAGCTGTGAGAACTCGGGAAGTATCTCAATGCGTTTCGATTAACGTTACAAACTGAAAAATAATCTCGTTTTAACACCTTATTTAGTTTGCTCAAAATTTTCTTCAGAGTTTTGAACGGTTTTTTAATTGTACTTATATGGGAAACGTATGAAAGGTTTCATTTTTTTTTCTCGAAGGGTAAAATATTAATCTTTTTTTAACTTCTTTATTTTGCACCTTATATTATGTTCATACTTTAACAATGTTTCTGAAACATTATATTGTAATATAAGATTGCAATGTTGCTACACTGTAACTGCAAAGTCCTGTACCCATTCGAGTATTTATAAAAAATGTAAACTGATTTATTTTTATTACTTATTGTAGGGAAATACGTCAAGCATTGGATGATATACTAGAACGAACACAAAAGATGCGAAGTGAACAACTAAATATCAAGAAAGAAGTTCATGATAAATTGAATTTTACGGAACAACAATTGATGCTGCTAACTCAGGAAATGAAAGATAAAATTCATCATATGGTAGAAGATGTAGAACAAAGGGTTTCTAAGGCTTTAAGTGAAGAAATTCGACGATTAGCTGTTTTAATAGACGAATTTAGTGTTCCATTTCATCCTGAACCACTCGTTTTAAATGTATATAAACGGGAGCTTCACACACATGTAGAAAATGGCTTAGGTGATTTTCAATTACATATTTTATGATATGACAATGTTATTTGTTGAGCATTAAAAATATTCTATTTCAGGGTCAAATTTACGAGCCAGACTTAGTACCGCTTTGGCATTGAACATGGAAAATTCGCAGCGAGAAATGACTGAAAGAATGTCAAGTTTGTTGCCCGAAAACAAAAGACAAATGTCGCTTAATATTTTACCACGACGCGAACCATTCGAGATACTTTATCGATTAAATTGCGATAATTTATGCGCAGATTTTCATGAAGACTTAGAATTTCGTTTTTCATGGGGTTTTACAGCAATAATTAACAGATTTGCAGGAAAACAGAGTCAAAGATTAGCTATTGCTAATTATCCGCAAGAGGTAAGATGTTGCGGATCTTTAACTAATTTTAAGCCAGTTTTTATCTTTATAACAATATAGAAATATTTGTAAGTTTAAGTTATAAATGAATAAGAGTGAAAACTAAGCTTCCGAAAAACAAATAAATAATAAAATAGCCAAGATATATTTCAACTTGTAACAATTACCACTTCTCTCGACTTTTAGCTATAGCAACTTTATAAAAAAAAAATTCAAACTTGATCAAGAATTTATACTTAAAAAATACTCCTAATAAGAAGCATAGTATAATTTTTTTGTCACATTTATTTGTGAAAGATAAATAAAAATAATTATATTTCTTGTAGATACCTCCATGTATAACATCACCTGCAGATAGCGTAGATTCTCTTAAGTTTGTTTCAAGTACAACAAATTTTCCACCAAAATCTGAGGACTGGTCTCTGGCTACTCGTATAGCAGTTGCATCTGTAACATCACAGGGTACAATGGGTGGTCTTATTATCGCCGGGTTTGTAAGTATAACATTATTTACCATTTATTTACAATTTCGTTCTCTCCACAGACATACGCATGCATAAGGATGGATCCAAATGTAGTTTTAAAAATTTTTTAAATTATCGGTTTTTTAAAAATAAGATTATATATTTTTTTATTATTATAATAGTTGTAATAGTCGAGATCAAGATTTCTAATCCGAACTATAATTTTATAACAGGGTATATTGTTGAAAAAAACCAGAAAAACTTGAAATTTTTAAGAAATAATCTTTTACTCTTGAAAATTATAAATTTTCATGGTATCTTAGTGATATTTTTTAAAAAATAAAAAAAATTTTATTTTGTAAATTTAACTTCTATCTAGGAAACAATTAAGCTAATAAATGAAAAATAAGGTATAATATAGCACATATTCAAAATACTGTGTTATACTGTATTAAATTCTTGAATTGAATATAAGAAATTGAAGATGTTTTCTTATAATAAAACATTTTTTATTTGTATAAATAATTATTTTTTAACATTTTTTGTAATAATTGTTTAAATAAATAAATTTTTATTACAAAAACCATCTTCAATTCAATGTACTAAAGCCATGTATACAATAAATTAAACCAGTATTTTTATTGTGTGTAACATTTTTGTCATAATATGACGATCGTCATATTTGATCTTGTGAGATCCATCCCTAAGCAAATGCATGCTAGAAGTTTGATGATGTTGGTAAAAGATATGATATTTTTATATGTAGTCCAAACATTAAACCCTTTTCAAACATTAAACCCTTGTCCGCTACAAATTTTAAAAAAAGGTCAAAAATGATATAATTAAATTTTTCCCACGCTCTAAAAAATTTTGTATTAAATTTAACACTTTACATGTCTCAATTTATCCACTAAAATTTTCGTATTAATTTAACATAAAACAAATAAAAAAATAACACAAATAGTATATAAGAAATTAACATAAAAATGTAACATTTGGACAATGTCAGGAACTAAAATTTATTTTAAACTGACGTATGTTTAATGTTAAATATAACTAAAATAAGAAGTTATTTTAACATTTGAAGTAGTTATTTATGGTTTTGATGGAATTAAAATGTTAAATTGACATAGTCTATGTATTAAGATAATTAAAAACATTAGCTAAAACCAAATAATAGAAGACAGCAATCTTTTTATGACTAATAACATAAGAAGTATGTGCATTTAATAAATAGTAACTGTTTTAAAAAGAAAAGTAACACTATTTATTTATTCATTTTAATATATAAAGTATGTAACCAAAAATATTCATATATTTACATATAAATTGTGATATTTTAACTCTTGAAAATTGTTAGTCTTATTTTAATACACAAAGTCTAAATAACATAATGACAATATATTAAATTAATACACAATTATCTTAGAAATACATATAATAACACAAAATTTTATCTGAAAAATTTTAAGATAAATATAAAATGTCTTTTACTGCGCAGAAATTTGACGTAATGAAGAACGTAAATTTAACGTAGTGAAGAATATTTTTTCTTTTTTCTTTTGATTCGAGTTTAGAATTCAAAATTATTTATTAAAAAATAATTTGTTATTCTTAAGTAGTTTTAAAATCCTCAAATTTATAAATCTGTACTATTGATGAATTTTACTCACACACATTTTAATTTTAACTATTTTATTAATTGTATCTTTATCTTTATATATGAATTATCTTATTTATAACTCGTTGTTCAATCTATTATGTATTATTTATTATGTATGTTATTTATTTCCCGTTACAGAAAAAGATTGTGACAGTAAAAACTTTCGATTTAAAAAATATTTGTAATGAATAAATTATAATGTGATTTTATACTGCATCATATCTTATTTCGTTTATTGAATTATTTTCTATATTACTTTGCATAATATTAATTTTTTAACTTTTATTAATTAAATTCTATTTCTTTTTTTTAACAAAGTTGTTTAAGTTATTTTTTTTGATAATTTTTTTTCTTAATACAAAATTAATTAACAATAATAAATATGACATATACATATCCACATATATTTTCGGATAATTCGCGAGTCACGAGATGTTCAAAGTGCTCAAATTAATTAGGGTATTCTATATGTGCTGTTTATATGTGGAAATGGATGTGATAGAAATGGTGTGAAAAAATTTCCATAAATAAATTTTTTTTATAGATGTTAAAAACAGTAGGTTGGAGATTAATTGCTATAACTGGTGCTGTATATGGTGCTTTATATCTCTATGAACGTCTAACATGGACTAATAAAGCAAAAGAACGTGAATTTAAACGACAATATGTGTCGCATGCTACCAAAAAGCTGCGACTGATTGTAGATCTTACTTCTGCAAATTGCAGTCATCAAGTACAACAGTAAGTTATAGATACATTTAAACATCTATATAAATATAACAAATATGTATAAAATATTTTAACGTCAATTATTTTATTTTTGTATTTTAAAAACTATTTGTTACTGTAAGATTATGAAATGCACTATATTAATAGAATTTCAATTTCTTGTGATTTATGCCTAAATATTTAAAATAGATTTATGATGTAACATTTTAATTAAGGTTTCCACGGGTATTTTTTTCAAGAATGCTAAGAAATTAATGTGAAATGTATTCTTGATAATTGTGTGTGTGTGTGTGTGTGTTCTGTTGATTCTCTTGGTATAATATATCGTATACTTTTAACACTTGTAACATTTTTTTCTAAACATTTCTGAACTAAAATTGTTACACTCTTTATACATGTTACAAAATAGTATGTATACTACTATTTTTTTATTCTTTTCTATAAAAATATTTGTTATGATTATATATAGAGAGCTCTCCAGTACATTTGCACGACTCTGTCACTTGGTAGATGAAACAACATCTGAGATGGATACCGAACTTAAGACTATAGCGAATACTTTAGCAATATTGGAAAAAGCAGCAGCTAAGGCAAAACATCTTCGAAATGAGGCCAATTTTTTAATAAATGAGCTGGATACATTTGATTCAGCTTACTTGAAACCTTTAAACTAAATAAATAATCTATTTTGTACACATTAATGAATTAATTAAAAAGCGTAATAATTTTGAAGGAATTTATATATAATATAATTGTTCAAATGTAATATTTTTAATCTAAAAACAATAATTGATTTGAAATAATATTAGTATAGTCTTATGTGACAATTGAATGACATTTATATGCACACATATAGATCTTATTATTTAATGCAGTTATCTAGCCCTCTGTTTACATAAAAAATATGATTTTGTTAGATAAATACAATTTAAAAAAATAAATAATTATATTTAAATGTACGATAGTAATTTGAAAAAGTACTAGGGAATGTTTCAACTTGATAAAAAATCTAGTCTTAATGTATAATGCAGGAAAATTAATTTTCTCATCAGGAAATTGTGTGAAGTAACTTATTTTTATTAATACTACCTCTTCTTTATACCAACAGACAATTATAATAAAAAATATAGTTGTTATATAATAGAGAAGCATATATGTATATGTATGCATATGTGTTTATATATATCATATGTGTATATACTACATCTATCACACCATTTGTTAATGGCGAATTTCTGAAGTTTTTATTAATATGTTTATTTATTATCTTTTACCAAATTATTCAAAAAATAATTTATAAATTAATATTGATTACGACACTTATAGCATAAAAGATATTTATTTATGACGTACTTTATACGATAAATTTGACGACTCGATGTGTAACTGAATGCCTTCTAAAATTCCGTACAATAATTTTTATACCGCTATTAAATATGTATATTATCAGTATATATTGCAAGATAATTAATCCTTTCACTGCCAGTGGAAAGTATACTTCCCACTTGTTTTTTTTATTTTTATATTATAAAAATTGTTCCTGGATACTAATTGTTCGGGGTTTGACTTTTCCGGTATAGAAATACTTAGTTTACATGTCTCCAAAGTTTTTTGCACCCGATTGTCCTTTAGTGATTGTTTATAACAATTTAAATGTGAAAATGCGATTTTTTAGAAAAAATCGATTCATCCTAAAAATTTTATATTGAATTTGACCATTTGGGGGTATAAAGGGTTTTTGAAGTCGCTGATTACTAATCAAGTAGAAACTGAAACATTTAAACTGACGGATCCAACATGATGGATGGAAATATTAAAACCTGAAAATTTTAAGTTTAGAAAAATATAGCTATATTCTACACAAAATTTATAAATGATCTTTTGTGATATTTCGCTTACGTGTATCGTTTTTTAGATAGAAATTCATGAATCTGGATAACGCTAAGAAGGAATGAGCGACATTTGTCAGTCATATTATGGCTGTGTTCCGAAATTTACTGCCAGTACTGAAAATCTATAGTTCATGTTACGTGTACTATAGATTTTCAGTACTGGCAGTAAATTTCGGAATGCAGCCTCAATCTGCTATTTTGAATTCTGATATAATTTTTATTATTTAATTTTAAATTTGTAACAAAAAAAATGGATTTACTGCAAAAATATCCAAATTTTCACTAATTTACTACCTGATGGCAACCATATTAGATTCATCACATTAAATTTGCAAAATTTGAATGCAGATTCGGAATTAACTATCCAAAAAACGTAGATATGCAAGGTTTCCAGATAATCTGTTGAAAAAAAAAACTAATTTGGTAGTCAGAAGGTTAAATAAATAAAAAAAAGTTGCAAAGACAACTGTTCAACGCAAAATTATATTAATATTTAAACATTATTATCTACGGGCTCCTGCATTATGCAGCGGATCTAAACGCGCGAATATTAAACAACTCGGTTGGATATCTTTAAACACTTCTAATTTAAAAAAATATTGATGTCTTAACATTTTAGCATTAAATTTTTTGTTTCTAAATGACTTCAAGAATCTGCCATTAGTAAATAATGCGATAGATCGGATATATCCTGTATATATGCGAGTACATATAACATATATATATATATATATACACACATATAAAATATATATTTCTTATATGCACGCTTTCGAAAATATTGCATCAGTCATTAAACATCGTCTTAAATTTTTCTTTAATAAGGTTTCAATAAATCATGCTTATTTTAAATTTATTATATACGGATGTATCAATTTTATTTAATTAAAAGATTCAAGCATATATGTAAACTTCATCTTTTTGTTAGAATATATTTACTGAAAAATGTATGGAAAGCTTATAAATAAATGTTATATATAATTAAAATGGAATTTATTATTTCAGCGCCAAGAAAAGACTGTTTACAAAAAATTCCTTATTTCACTCATTTATTCACACCTTAAATATATTACTTTAACTAATTTTCATCTCTATTTATCTTCATTTCATTTATATTACTTATATTACATTTACATTATTTAATTTCACTGCATTATATTATTTTACTTTGTACATTCCTACTATTCTTAACTGTCGTTCTTTACATCATTTCTATTTCCATTTTTCTTCTTTGATTCCTTTTCTCTTTCCTTCTACAATTTTTTTACAATAACGCAAACTAATTTAGGTAAATGTTGTTTATGTTAAAAAATTTGTTTGTGTTCGGTTCCTTAAAACGAAATTTATTTTTTCAAAGTAAACAATGAATTTATTTCTCAGCTGATATGTAGTGCCTCGCGCCAAGTGTACGCGCAGCGAGGCACCACCGTGCTTCTTTTACGCGAGACGTCTTTTGCGAGATTAGATACTACAACGTAAGTTGAATCAATGTTAGAAACAAGATTATAAATTGGTTTGGTCTCTGAAACTAATAATTTTAATTATAATCAATTGGACAATGACCTTTATCTAAAATATTACATGATCTAGAATTTATTAAGAAAAAAGATAATGTAAAAAAGTCGGCTTTTTAAAACTGATTCTAACTGGAACAAATTATAGTTACAATACGAACTAATTTCCGTATATTTTTTATCATACACACTTATCTTATGTGCTGGTATATGTATTCTTTTAAGGAAAATACCATTAAGTTACGTAAATCCAAGTGATATTTTTATTTTACATTATTATTTTTTACATAATGCAAAATAAATGTAAATGTGTGAAATAACAAGAAATTGCCTTTTTAAATAAGAGGACAAAATTTATCTTCGCCACAAAAATAATGATATGAAGTAAAGGCGAATATTTATACAAAATTGATTTATTATTACTTTTAATTCTAAAGTCGCTTTACCAACATTTTTTAGAAACTAATTTTTTAATTGGCTTTATAAAATTGTAAAACTCTTTTACAGAATTAAAATACGCACCAAAATCTAGAGAAAACAGTCAAGTTAAAAAACGAAAATTTTTATTTTTTGTACGTAGAACTGTCACTTGATGACAATATTTGCTTAAGGTTCCCCTTTCATAATATCTTTTTTAAGCTTAAAATATATACTAAAATATATCAATTTTTAGCTTAAAATATTAAAAATTAAGGAATTTATAATTTTCAAGCAAAATGTTATTTAAATTTTTTTGTTTTTAACATTTTTTCAAATAAAAAAATTAAAATTTTAATTTTTTATAATTGGATATTTTTTCATATTTGAACTTTATTTCAGAATTTTTGGACACTTAGTTTTTAAATTGCAGCTCATCAAAAAGTGCGTTGGGTCACGGTGACACAGTGTGAATAGTCTCATTCGGAAAAAGAGGTACGACAGGATGAATCGACGATCTCGAATCTTCTCTAAAAACGCTCTTTTAATTTAAATATCTAACATGTAATTCCACCGAATTATTAATGCTCAATATTCCGTTCTGTCTAATTGCAAATCCATGTATAAAAACTTGTGTTTAAATGGCCGGCCTATTAATGTTACTAACTCGTGCTCGTGTTTTTCTACACTGAGAAAAAAAAGTAATTGGTTCAACAAAATTTTTTAGTTGCGGGCTGCCAACAAAAGATATATTTAATACAACAATATATGGTATTACTAAATAAATACATAGTCCTATCAACGTTATTGCACTTGCATTAACAGCAAATATCATTATTTTAAGTATATCTTTTGTTGGCAGCCCGCAACTAAACGTTTTGTTGAATCAATTACTTTTTTCTCAGTGTATACACTGCAGATTCAATGTACACACTGAATCTGCATTGTATTCTCGCTATACGAATATATACAGATGAACCGTAATGTATTTTCGCCATTAATGTTAATATAATTTTTGTATATATATCTTATTACATTTCAAATATTTTTTATATTTGCTACTTATTTATATTTAGACACATTAATTAAAAAATAAAAGTTAAAAAAAAGAAAATTTAATAATTCTTTCTAAATAAACACGTTTATTTTAACCGTAGTAATAATAGTGTAAAATATATAAGTTATATATAAATATCCTATAATATTTTATGTATTTCCTTAATTACTTATATGTAGATACATCAAATAAAAAAATAAAATAAAGATTATTAAAACTCTGTATAAAAACATTTATTTTAAACATAGTAGTGAGAAAGTATAAAACATAAATTTCATATATATATCCTATTACATTTTATATATTTTCTATATTAGCTACTTATTTATATTAAGATAAAGTTGCAAAACTAAAGGCAAAGAAGTTATGGCCACACTTAGATATATTAAATCTCGAAGAAGATAAAAATTTTTTTCGCGTTATGACTGGAGTACTATTTGCAGCCCAACGAGACTTGCAAAAGTTATTAAAGCATAAAGCTGTAAAACTAAAGCCAAAAAAATCTTTTTAAAAAATTTATTATTTTTTAATTTCTGAAAAACAATTTGTATTTTTTCTCTTAATTCTTTTAAATTCTTTCTTTTAAACGTAGAGAAAATAGACATGACAGATACACTCATCAGATTATCGTGAGCTTATGCACTTGGAGAAATTCTTATAATTTTTCGAAATTATTTTTCAGTTTTTTTACAATGTAAATCATAAAACCATTTCATGTAATTGGCCAATGTTTCCGCCTCTTCTTCCGTGACGGCATTATATAAAGATGCGCGTATTCCACCCACTGATCTGTAAAAGAAATTATTGTTTTGTATAGAGGAGAGAATAGCATTTTAGCCCACTATTTACATTTTATACAATAACATTATTATTATTATTATTATTATTATTATTATTATTATTTTATCAATATTTTAAAAACTAAACAATTAGAGAAGAGAATTATAAACCATCATTTTGTTTTATTTAAATAACTCATCAAATATTTATGACAATTCTTGGCGGTACAAGTTTGTTACTCATAAAGTTCTACCAACCATGTATAAGCAATTCTTCGGATATACATAACAAACGTAATTAAAAATTTACTGAAAATGGAAAAATAATTTTGATTGTGGAACCTGTAGCGGGATATGGAACACTCAACAAATATATATTTTCAAAATCATTTTTGTTTCTAAAAAGGTAAAAAATTAATGCTCTTTACACATCAGTATCTCAAAAGTATAAGTACCTTGTACATAATAGTGTCATACAAAAGTATTAAAAATATACAAAAAATCTTGCGATTTTGCGCATTGTAGAAGTATATTATGAAATTAATAGAACACACAATATAGCTAATAAATGTAACAAAATTATAAAGTATTAAGTTAAAGACCGAAAATTCTATTCAGTGCATAGTTCAGTGAACTTTAAAAGTATATAAAATTTAAAAAGTATATAAAATCACATAAGTAAATAGCAATACCAAAATCTAGCTGTGACTGAATAAGGCATATTTTATACTAATTATAATTTAGTTTCTAAAGTTGAAAAATAATAATTTTTAGAATTTTAGAACAAAAACGATCATATTTTCATACTTTCTGCAAGTCTCAACAAACGAAATATTTTAGAATTTATTATCAAAAAAAAAACCTAGAACACATTTTACACGGAAAACAAGAGCGCAAACATGAGATACCTGTTCTCACGTCACACAAAAAAGTTCATGAATGTATCTCTGAACTTATTAGTCATCATACGATTAGACTATAAGGTGATTAAGAATAACATCCTAAAAGAGAGAAATATATTATAGTTAAATTATTTTTCATTTTCTTTTCTTTTATTTCTTATGTCTCTCGGGAACGGGGAAATCCATCATTCAAAACTTGTTTTATGACCAGACTCTAATTGTAGGATCTCTAAACATTATAAATTTTTAATATTTTTTGGAAGTTTAATTACAGTTCCTGGAAAATTGTGCTTATTGAGACTTTTGATTGTCGTCTTATAAACTACAAAGTCCTAAAATTTGACGAATTTCGAAATATGAATTTTCATAAAGTGTATGCTGAGTCATTTGTACAATAATAAATTATTGTAGTTCTATTTCATTAGTTTTTTACTAACCTGTGACCTTTTAGCTGCAACATTCCGCGAACTACGGCACCAGAAAGAAACATCTTTTCCAGTTCCTCATTGCCATTTCCTATTCTGAACGGAATATTCATTTTACTACGTGCATCTGGTTTGATGGGACACATATAAAATCCGCCTGATCCATCAATGACATCATATATCTTGCTGCTCTTCTTCTTCGCAAAATTTTGCATACCTTCGACTCCACCATTGCGTTTAATCCATTCAAATACTAAGCCCACTACGTATATTCTAAAATAATCACCGATGTTAATGTTAATAGTTTTAAGACAAGAATTCTTTTATTACAAAAATTTTATGACATAAAAAAATTAAATGCCATATACAGAAAATTTTTTTGTTGAAAAAATTAAAACATTTAAAGAAATATATAATTTATTATAAAATAATAAATAAATAATAAAATGCAAATTATAAAATATATTTATAAGCACTATAGAAACTGTTAGTCTTAACTATTACAATTAAAAAACATATGTAAAATGCAAAAAATGTCAAAAATTTTTTTCATATACGTAATATTTCAGGTATAGAAATGTAGAATATCTTGCAAACATTTTAAATTTTATTTGATAGCGTCTGCGTTAAATAAATTATATATGCCATTATGTGTATATTTTTCAGTTATTAATCAGTAATGCTTACTGAAATACGGGCGGTGTATTGTGCAATGAATTATCATTCGCCATGACAGTAAAATTCAACACTGTCGGACATACGTCCATAGGATGACCAAGCATGTCATCTCGTATGATTACTAAAGTAACACCAGCCGGCCCAATATTTTTTTGTGCACCCGCAAAAATTACCGCAAACTAAAAAAAAATATATGTTTATAATAATTAAATAATATATTTATGGATAAAAAGTAATTAAGCTTGATATACTAAAATAAAAATAAAACATACAACATACAACAGCAACAAAAAAAATGCAAAACTGTTATTAATATTTTTAAGACAGAGAGAGAGAGAGAGAGAGAGAGAGAGAGAGAGAGAGAGAGAGAGAGAGAGAGAGAGAGAGAGAGAGAGAGAAAGAGAGCGCAAGAACAGGGAGTTGCGCAATCGTGTGTGAAGTTAGCACCTCAATTTTCTACACAAGTTTTTATGCAAGTTCTAACCCGCGATAGTTTTACAGTTCTTCATAGTTTATAACAATAGTTTTATCACAAATTAATATAAATAATAGTTTGAAAATATAAGGTGCTCAATTGCACACTGTTCATTTGGACACGAAAAGTTGCATACTGTTCAATTAGACACCGTCATTTAGTTACACACTGTTTATATATGTAAACATAAAAAGATGTGCATCATTCACTTGAATACGAAAAGAAATGAATATTTCTATTAAATCTTCACCTTGATACGATAAAAGTCTTGACTGTCAGACATGTCTATTATAGAAATAGATAGCAACTATTGAAGAGTGTGTTAAATATCGACCGTAATTTGAAAACGAATAATAAGAGAAACAAAAAAGTCAAGAAAGTACATATCAAAACAATATATGCTATGATCGATGTTTTTGTTTGTGATATATTTTATCTTGCAGATTTTATTAATTTTTTCAATATCCATTATTTTTAGTATATTGTAAACTCACATACATACAATATTTAGTAAGATATACTTTTTTGCTTTTTTTGTTTATTGTATTCCTAAGTGTTCGGAAACTTTCCGGCAATGTATATTATTTCAAAATTTCTTAATATCAAGAATAAAATAATAACAGAAACTATGCTATGTGATACAAACAAAAATTCATCAAATGTAATTCATATATTTCGGAACTCAAGATTTTACGTATTCAACGAGTTACGAATATAACAGAAATATATAGCCATTACATTTACATATATGTTATATAGCAATTATATCTGTATTTGCTAAGCATATTTTATCTTAAATGTTTACCTTCGATATCTCAAGAGGTTTTGTAAGTATATTAGATGACATATCAGCAACAAGTGGTATGCCGTTTGTTTCCGGAATATAATCAAATTCAATTCCTGAAAACACAAATATATTTTAGTTTTATTTTAAGCGATAGTCAATTATCTTGGATGACTTTTATTTTAAATTTGGAAGCACTAATTGTTGTACAAATATATACGAATATATTAAGACACTTTTATTATTTAATTGTTTTTATTTCAAGCATTATGCAAAGTTAAACAATAGCATGGAATTTTGCTAATGTAACTGCAATTAATATTAAACGTGCTAATGCCTTTTCAACAGGCTCGATACATATAGGACTTTTTTTCAAAGTTTTCATATAAAAAAAATTATTCAATAAGTTTATTATAGTTATGCTAATCTAAATTATTACCAATTTATATTATATATATTATAGATTTTCGGTATTGTAATCTATGTGTGGAATAGTTTTGTGTATACATTTGCATATATTCTTACATATAGAATATTTTTTCTTTATATATTGAATAATAATTTTATATAATTATTACTATATAAACTATAATTTTATTTAAAAAAAACAATGCGTTAAAAAACAAATTCTTACAATCAATTTTTTATAAACAGAAGAGACAAAAACATTATCATTCTTGTTTCTCTTCAATCTATTATGCAGTGTAGTGACATTTTTATAAACAATGTAATAAAGTAATAAATATTTCATAACTTTAAGTCTAGAATACATTAAACAACACATTGACAAATGTAATCATATAAAATTTTCAATTTAAAATATTGACTATTAATAAAGTTATTATACAAATTTTAAATGGAGACATTATTATCATCTTCTCTTTATTATTTGTTCCCTTTCAAAACATACAATTTTTATCTGAAACATTTTTTCAAAAATTTATTCAAAATAATTGACTGTAAAATAAAACACTCTATATGTTAAAAACAATGTAAAAAGATAATAAAAAAATGAATCTTTAATGTTTTGTTTACCATGCACAGTTTCATTGGCACAATAATAAACGTATGATGCATTTGGATTTAAGTTCCATGTGGAAGGATCTGGTATTTCTGTATATTTCGTAACTTTAGGTAAAACCATGTTTATTTTTCCATACTTTGTCGCTTCTTTTGCCGCTTTTGCAGACCATGAACCTAAAGAAATGCATAAACAACACAAAATGTCTTTATTATCTACTTTATTACAAATAAAAGTATGTGTGTATTTCTTACCAGTTACTAAATAATCCGCAATTCCGGTATTCATAATGTTCAAAGGAACTGCCGCAAAAATTCCGGTACCACCTCCTTGCATAAACAGGATTTTATAGTTGTCAGGAATATTGCTTTAGAAAACAAATATTATTGATAAAAAACAGTAATTTATAAGAAGCGCTTTGGATATACATGAATATATGTAAAATAGTATAGATAGTATGTAAAGATTATATGTAAGAAAATCAGATTAATCTATTGCTTGACAAATATGATATCATCTCTTTATTTTGTAATAAGATATTAATAAAAAAAATTTTGAATTATTTTTGATTATTAAAAAATTTTTAAGATTAATTTGATTATTAAAAATACTAAATAAGAACTTCCTTTAATTTTAATTCAATTTAATAAACATAGAATATAATATTTCAGCAATATTGCAGAAATGTTGTAAAACTGCTGAAATACTTACTGTATGAGAAATGTTTTACAGAAATTAATGTATCATGTTTATTAATATATTTAAAATTTTTTATGATTTTTAAAGCGGTTCAAGTGTTGAGTAATTTAACTTGGATTCTTGACTCACAGAATATCTCGTAATGTAACCTGCGCGTCGTCAATAACTTTTTTAAAATCATTCGATCGATGACTTAATTCAAGGATGCTGATTTGAGTGTTTTCATACGCAAGTAGTTCTTCTTGCACTTTTTTCAGAACCTGTAAATGACAAAGCAATCCGGTTCGATATACCTCTGTTAGTACAAGATTTTGACTCTCGCACTTTTTTATTATATGATTATGATGGCAAATATCACTTTCTCAAAAAGTTTTCTTTATACAAGTTTTTTTTATAACAATCAACAAAATTAATATAAAAAGGAAATGTATGATAGTTTTTTTAGCAACGGATATATCTTTATTTTATAAAGTGCGTCGACCCACATGTTTTGGGACATCCTGTACACACACACACACACACACACACACACACACACACACACACACACACAAATTATGTGTAAACTATTTAAATAATTATTTATTATTATTTCCTTTCTAGAAAAATTGAAGGGGTTTCAAAAATAATACTTTGTCCAGGATAAAATTCTGGATCCATACCGAGATAGAAACTTTTGCAACAATTGTTACATTTTGGAGCAAAAGTGTCTCTCTCTTGCTACAAAGAAATTTTATGCTCATAATTTTTAAATTTATTTATTTTGTAATTATAATTTGTAAATCTATTCATTTAATTATTTATCAAATATTTACAAATGATATTGAAATATTATAGTATGTATGTTTTATGCATGCTATATATTTTTAATTTCTTGCTAAAATTGTCATTTAAAAATGTTCAAATAATAATTGTACATCTTCATGCTGTAATAATTTCCTTTTGTTTTATAATAATTAAATGTGGTATTTTCTAAAATATATTAAGCGATAATTGTGCTAATTGTGATAATTCTCTGTTACAATTACACAAGCATTTATATTATATTTAACACAAATTGTTTTAAGATTACTGCACATAAATTAAATTTAGAATTAATGATTTTTAAATAAGATTTACAATTCTGACACAATATATTATATATAACATTTTAAAATTAAAATAATGCTATTTTCATGTTTTTCTATCTGGGTACTTTTATAATTCATGTTTCCAAATAGTTAAATCTGTCGAAAATAAATTTTGCAAAATTTCTGCTACAAATTTTATCAGCAAAGTACGAGAAAAAATATCACAAATTTATTAACAGAATATAATGATAAATTAACTACAAACACCGAGCTGAAAGTCATTTCGTAATCGTTTAAATGATATACGACAGTTAAATGATTATAAAATAATAGAGAGAGAGAGAGATTTTTCTCAATTCCATTGGCAATTTGTTATTAGAATACGTCAGAAATTACTACTGACAAAAACATGAACTTAAGATTGCATTAGCTAGTTGAAAATGATAAGAAATTAATGAAAATTACATGGAAGATACATTTTTGGCATATAAATGTTACCTTTCAAAATCATTTACAAGTTTCTTTAAAAATTATTCTAATTAGTTGCTATGGTATTTTTTACAGAAATTCGCAAAAAATTGTCACAGATTAAGTTTAATTGCTAAAAAAATATTAACTAATAAATGATATTAATTAATGTGTTATATTTCAAAATATTATCAAAAATATAAACATTTCATAGATTGTTTTATTATTACGTTTGAGTATCTATATACAATTTGAGCACAATTCTCTTATTGGTTTATTTAATATTTTTATTTGTTTTTTTATTCTTATATAAAATTGCGTTTTTTAGTATTTATTTGCAAATTTGATAAGAAAGTAGTATTACAAATTAAATCAAATTTATTATATATTCTAATAAAGCTCTAATAAATATTTGTGTTAAAATTTATTTGGATTCACTTATATTTGAAAGTTGTCTGCTTAAATTTACCTAAAACTGCATGACATATAAAATATTATTTACATTGCATAAGTCATCAAGCTAAATTATTCGTTGTTTTGTTCTTTGCTGATTTCAGGATTAATATTTGGATATTTACGACCAAAATATTTTATTGTTGATTTAAAAAAAAGAAAAAATAAACCTAAGAAACCTGCAATTTTTTAAAAATTTCAGTAACTTTTAAATATTATTATATAGTTACACATTTGTAAAAACTAAGTTATTGTAAAATTCGAGAAACCTTATTCTCACAATATCGCATACAAAAATTCTATAGCACACCTTAAATAAAAAATTTTTATATATTTTTGTATGCAATATAAATTTGAAAATAAGTTCCCTGAAATAAGTCGAATAGACATGAAAACAACTCAGGTTAATTACATGTCTATATAATTGGTACAGTCCATTGAAATAGATATACTTGAAACTGACGGGGGTCTGACGATCGAAATGCAAGAGAATAAGAATAAACAATCAGAAGGGTACATTGATCCTTGTCTATTGTACGCAGTACGTAGAAGATTAAAAAGAGAGAGATCAGAAATACCCTTTGGACACTTTGTCCTTCCCTCGTGTTCCGCTTAATTCCAGCAGAGAGAAATCTTGTTTTTAATATACCTTATTTCAGTGGTACAGTCACATGTAACATTTTTACTTGGGTGCCAGGAATAAAAAAATCTTATCAAGAATACCACCAGTGCAATAACGCTTTTAATGTGATTTCGAAAAATACTAAGCGGTGCAATGGCGCTTGTGTTTTATATTATATATAATAACAATTTTATACTAAAATCTGAAAGTACTAGCAGTTGTATATCGCGATTCGAATGCTAGTACTATTCGGCAAAATATGAACAGCGTGACCGCGTAATATGATTATCGAGGAAATTAAAATGGATTAACAATAATAATATGTAAAATCATATGCATAAATAATATGTAAAATCAATAATAATCTAAAATTTAAATGCATGCTAAAATTTTTTAAATATATTATATTATTCTTAATATTGTCGAGATTGTACAGCTGATATATATATATATATATATATATATATATATATATATATATATATATGTAACACAAATGCATTACACAATTAAAACCAATCATGAACTGATAAAATCCAAATATATATATATATATATCATACTAAAATTTCAAGAACGTTTTGCTTTTAATAATGTAATTCATTTTTTACTGAGATTGTACAACCGATTCATGTAACGTAAATATGCAGTTAATAGGTCCGTTCTTTTTAGCTGTATTGCTGCGCTAATGCAATAAGTTAGAGTGACAAAAAGATATATATATACTTGTCTTACTTTAACTTTTATTGCATTAGTGCAGCTAAAAAGACCAATAAATGTAATGTGCCGCAATATTCTATATAAATCTCATGATAAATTATTGTTAATACACTTATGCCATTTTTTAGATTTGCACCAATACAAATTAATTAATTTTAATCTGTTCTTTATGAATTAGAAAAAATAGAAAGTTAAACCAAAATTGAAATTAATCTACATTGGTGTAAATTGGGCCTTACTATTAGGTTAGCTTATGCGTGAAAATGCGTGTATGTATGTGTGTGTGCGTGTATGTACGCGGGTGAAAGGTGGGGTATTAATCAGGTTATCATTGCACTTTATATTTAATGAATTGGTTACAGGATTCTGATTTGCACAAAATAATCAGATTTATACAGAATAATCTTGTCTTTTTCACGCAATGATTAAAAAAAACATTATTTTAAAATTTATTTTACAAAATTATTTACTTTTTAAGAACAATGTTTATCTTTACAATTTTTAAAAATATACTGAAATGTGCGAGTTGTAAAAAATACTTTCAATATACCTCGTGCGGTAATTTAGCTGGACCAGCTCCAAAATTGATTACACTTGCTTTATGACTTTGATCGGTCATTATTATGCTTACAATCGACACACGTGGCAAAGCACCAGACAACCAGACAGCACAAAGCAGACTGAAGTGGATGAGAGACAAAGTGGTACCAGGCGGCAATCGTAGTTGGTTCGTTTGATTTGTGGGGGGTCTCTCTATCTGATTCTCTTACGTATTTTTCACCATAATCTTTTCGAGATAAATGTAACTTGTGACGCACAAGACATGAAAGATCTGCATTGAGTAGTTTGTTTGTGTCAATTTTACCAGGCAATTAATAGCATACAGAGTGTTTCATAACTGTTTTCATGCAAAATATCATAAGCCAGCTTGAAATTTAAGGAATGGATTGATAGAACATTCATACTGTTGTTTCACAATAAAAAATAAACGTTTAAATGGATCTTGAATTAATTTTCTAGTGCAGTTTTATAAATATCGTAATTATTTTTAAATAATTGTATAACTAAATTTATTGTTAATACGAAAACCTTTTTTTATATGTTTGTGGCCCAATTTCAAATTTACTTTTTTTTAAAGCTTCCAAAATTTCTTGTTCCAAACATTTTATTCAGTTTGTAAAAATTCCACGCGTCTTGATATAGCGTAATTTAGTTTATTAGGCACTATTTTTGTTTTTTTAAAGAAAAATTTAGAGTATCAAATAGTTTATGCATATCTGTAATAAATTGTAAGGAATCATTATTTTTGTGTACATTTATTTAAAAAATTGTGCTGCTAAGTTAACTTTTATTTCTAAAAAGTATATTAAATTAAAATGTTTATTAGAAATCTTCGAAAGTTAAAAAATTTTCTTGACTAAGTTTATATACTTTCTTGATTGCTTGCCAATCAATTATATGTTTTTTGTATATTAACTTTTTCGTTCTGACATTATTTCTTATTGATAAATGAGACAGGTTGATTATAATATATATTTTATGTTCATTTCTTTCAAAATATAGTTTTTTGAGAGTAATAATTTTTTAAAATAAACCTTAGTTCTTGATCCAAAGTAATACATTTTATTATTAATCTTATTTTCATGGTAGCTTAAAACTAATAAAATTCTACAGTTGTTAACATAATATTATGAGTTTTGTTTGCATTATCTACCTAAAAACCAATATCCTAATGTTTGTTTAAATAAATTCATAGACCATATATATCAAATACTTTTTATTTCTATTGATTCATGTATAATACTCGTATAATAATCGTCAACTAAACTAATATCATTAGTATATGGATCATAATATATATATATTTTTATCACAATTTCATCTAATAATAAAAGTTATAAAATATAACTTTCTTTTTTATTAAAATATTTTCGAATTTACATTTTAATTTTTATTATTTTATTTATTCTTTATTTAGGTATCTAATTTGGATAGAAAATTGTTTTTGATACTCCCGAAGTGTTCATTCTGATGATAAGTTTATAATTTTTTTTTAACCAAATGTTAAAATTATTTTTAGAAAATGATATAAAATAGATAATGCAATATATCTTTCAAATTATTAACATACCTATTTCTCTCCCTCTACATTTATTACATTGCATTAAACATAATTGCGTTTTAAATAATATGTATTTCTTTGGAAGAAATGTTGCATTCTTTTCTATTAATTTTTGAATTTTAATTTCTTTTTTAATATTAATCAAATTAATATCAATCATATTGTACAAAATGTACGTGCAATGGCCTTTATCAATCTGTTGTCTGATTATTGATTGATTCTACGACGAAACAACAAAGACAAAATTAATCACAATGGCCGATATTCGCATCAAATTTTATATTTAAATACCGTCTTAATATGTTAATAATCAATCACAGAACTGTATTGTATCTTAAGACCAAAATTCGTTGATGGACGACAGAGCGCTAAGTACTTAAATTATAAAGTATTAAAGTATTAAATTATAAATTATTTGATTGTACAATATATTTGATTGTACAAGTTTTTAAAATTTATAAAACATTGAGTACTTTCAGCATCAATCAAACCACCAAAATATGGCAATTGTATAGTTCGAATATAAATGGTGAATCGACAATTTTACTCTCAAAGATAAAATCTCTAATTTTTATTCTGACAATTTTTGTTAAAAAGTATTATATATAGAAAAACTGAAACAAAAATTAGATAATGTCGTTAATAATAACGAATTTTGATCAATTTATGGATCATAATTACAATCAATCAGAGGTTTGATTGATGTAATTATTGATGTTCATTGATTGTTGTAATATATATTTCTTAGTAAATTACATATTAAAATCAATAGTTTGTGATATGTGTGCAAGAAAACATTTACCACTTCTGTTACATATTGTTCTCTTGCAGTTCCACTAACTAATATGCAAACAGAAGGATGCATCACACATCCTAATTAAAAATTAAATAACTTTGTCAAATATTTAGAAATTTACTTGCGAAGTATTGTTAATTAACTTAATGTATTTGAATTAATAATTGACAACATTTATACACTTGTCTTGTCATTTCTTATATTCTCACAATATTATTGAATTATATGTTACTTATGTAACTGCATATATAAATAAAATAAATAATGAAAAACATCAAAGTATTAAAAAAATACAAATTTCTAAAAAGATTAAATAAATAATAAAATGTTTTATTTAATATGTATACTTAATTTTTGCTATATTTATACAATATTTTATTTCAGATCATATCTTACCTATATTATAATAATCTTATATATTTTTAATATGTGTAAAATATAAATAATACTAACATTACTAATATTATATAACAAACCTTGCACGAACTTCTAAGGATGCAACATCGGCACTTTTTCCACTACACTAAGAGCTATGTAAAGTTTACACATGGAAGGAATACCTGGTCATCTGAAGTTAGCTGCGTTCCAAAATTTCTATAGTGCATGTTTTCTACAGTTCTAATATTCTAATTTTTTTGTTCTTCAAACGCCCATCATTAGTAATTTAGCCTTCATAAGATTGATTTGTTCCTAAAGTGATGACTTTCATAAGTTGACTGGAATGATAATCATTTTCCAAAGATTCTCAATTTAAATAATTTGGTCCATTCTTTCACAGCCGAATAGAATGGAAAGTAAGAAAAAAGAATACCCATCTAAACTCCCATTTAAATGTTTTTTAATCTGCATCGTAAGACTTTCTTTAATCAAGAATTTGATTAAGCACGATACTCAATTTTGAACATTTTGGAAAACTGCGCAACATTCTATTTCAACTCAAGATTAATACTACTCGAAATAAAGCTGAGCAGCTGTGCACATAAAAGCAAATGTCTTATCTGAGTCGCCTCAAGGTCTCGAAGTGGGTCTAGCCGAAATCTTATATATATATTTACAATGCAATAATTTCCATAATAAATTGTTTCTCTTTTATTAATTTTATTAATTGTGATATATACATTTTACTTCAAGCCATAAACTCTTGTCAAAAGTAACTCTTCAGAGCATATTTCTATGCGCTTTTACAATTTAGATCTATGGGATTTACAGTTACAAGTTTTCTCGGGAAAGCATGCAGAGAAATTTTAGCATTACTTTAATTTTAAAATGTATGGTATAATTGTTATAATTTTAAAAATTATTAATTTTAATAGCATATTGTGCAACAAATACGCTTTTGGTTTGTGCGTCCACTCCCTGAACTCGTGAGTAATAGCTGAACTGAATAGCACTGGTTGCACGTTTCTTTTGTTACAAATGTGTGAAAAGTCGGTATGTATACCTTTTTCGAAAACAAACAGATGCGCTAAAATTAGTTTTACGAAAGCGACAAAGCGTCAATAATTCTACGAAAGTTCATATCAGTTCATATACGTTATGTTGTGAGTTGACATGAGTGCAATAACGAGGGAAAGCGTACGGAAAACAAAGTAATAAAGGATTACACGAATATATTATTTCAGGGGTAGAGCCCCTCCGCCCTCCGCAATGTAAAGAAACTTTATTTTTATATAATTTTAGATTATTAATTAATTTCTCTATAGTCTCTTTCGCGGTTTGGACGATTGGAGGTGTGTTTGCTATCACTTTCGAGTTATGTTTCTCTATTCTGATTTTTGGTATTTCTTTTTACTGATACTAATCACCACGTTATTACTAATTTTTAAGTGATACGAATTAACAAGTTATCCAAAATTAGGTTTGTGAAAGTAACGAAGCGTCAGTAATTTTGCGAGAATTATCGTATGTTGCGAGATGGAGCGCTTGCGAACGTAACGATGTAATACGAAAGCAAACGTGCAGAGGTAAATGTGCAGAAAAGACATGCAGAAAGATATTTCTGCATGGCTTACACTATTTATTGAGAAGATGAAATCGCTGAAATAATGAATTACTTGTGTGAAAAAATTATTCTATGGAAAATCAGTGATTTTCTGAAGAAAAAAAGGACACGAAAAGGGTGATTTCGACGCACATGTAACAAAAATTAATTTTTTGTTGCAAGTGCGTCGAAAGTGGTCCTTTTCGTGGCTCTCTATCGGCCACAAAGTCGCTGTTTATCTAATTATCCCATGCAAGTAAACCATTATTTCACTGTTTTTTGTGCCTGTCAACTTTCTAGTACTATCGTATAATTTATCCCACGATCAGCTGATCTAGCTTCATTATTTCACTATCATACGCGCTACCTCGCGATACGTATACAGTAACTCTTGCAGAATCAAGACTTAACGGAGTTCCGCTGCTAAATCAAAATGAATATATTTTCATGAAACTTTGCAGAGAAGTTCAAATTAGTGATATAAATTGACTGTCAAAATTTCAGAAAGCTGAATTAGCTAGTTATTTAGATATTAAATATTTTATTAACATGAGTTCTTATTGGAATCAATGAATTTTCAGGATTTTTCAGTTTTTATTGTCGTATTAAACATAAAAGTAATGAACAGTTAGTAAAGATGTTAGTGAAACTTTACAATACATCTTAGCTGTCCAGAAAAGTACTGTTAAATTTTTGAAACAATGCACTTGCTCGTTTGAGTGAAATAATTGATGAGATAAGAAAAATTCACAATAATCGCAGCAATACAGTAAGTGTAGTAAATGTGTGCTAGTGATATAACATAAATTTCAAATTGTTGTATTTAGTTATCTAAGGGTGGTATAATAGTGAAAAATGTTTATTCTCAATTAAAAAAAAATTATTTCAGTAATGAAGGTAGTACTTTATAGATTTTTTTTATATTCACCTTTATAGATTTTTTTTTATATTCACCTTTATAGATTTTTTTTTATATTCACCATTATTAACTTTAGACCATATACAACAAAAAAAATAAGGCAACAAAATAGTCATTTGAATATTTTTTTTTACTTGAACTCCTGTGCCACTTGTTGTGCTGGGCCTGAGCACAGGAACTCCCTTAAGGATACTCAAAGACCATTTTCGACACATTGGTAACAAAAAATATTTGCAATATGTGCGGATCGATTTTCTGCCTTTGTTACACAATGTACTATTTTACGTTACATTAAGTACTCACCACAAATTTAGGCTCATACTTAAAAATAAACTTAAATTAATACATAAAAAATCCTTAAAGTAGACAGATTTTTTACGTTAAGGCTCCAGGCCTCTTACTGCAGCTATATTGAATTTGTGACATCATTGGCGAGAAATGATATGTTGACAACTCAATTTTTGCGTGCTATATCGTAATTATTCACTACATTGTGATACTGTAACTTGTGACGTGTTTATTAAATCTTCAAAATAAGTAAACTATAATAACGGCGAATGTTAACTATAGTAACAATTATATACATAAAACGATTTTTTTCTTGTCTTTACGACAGATAAAAATCAGACTTGTAACACGTTTATGATTAAGTATTAATTATGAAGGAAATAAGATAGCACTCATCATATTTTAGATGTATTTAAGTGATCTTATGTGTAATTTATTTTTATTTACAAATGGCAGATGCAAAAATTGAATTGTCAATGTGTCATTTCTCACTTCTGATGTCATAAATTTAATATGGCTGTGGCGAGAGGCCAGAAGCTTCTTAATGATTTCTTCCTTCTATTATTATAGATAGGACAATATATTGTAAAAACACTTGTTTAAGCGTCATTGAATAGTATTGCACAAAGTAAATACATTTGAATTGATTTGTTTTGTTAATTTTTAAGATTTACAATGGATGCTTTCCATTTACTTTTGTAACAAGTTCGTGTCGCCAACACACACATGCGCGCTCGGGCGCACGCCTGCATGCATACACATTTATACATTTTCTTTGTGTATCGTATTTTAATAAATAAATACTGGATTTACTATTAAGATAGTGTCACAACTGTATTTAATGTAACTCGTAAAATAATCATATACAGTTACCTACATGGTAATGTAAATAGTTCAAGTATCACTTGGTAATCCTTTGCATTATATTCACGAAAACTATGTTTCCTACAACTTTTCAGTATAATGTGAGTTTAGTCGACGGTCCTGAAAATAAAAAACAATAATTAACACAAATAATTATATGTATTATTGCCAAAAAACTGACCACAATATTTATAGTATAAAATATGCCGACACTGTATTGATTTCATCAAACTGATTTCATAAATTATATTTTTAATTTGTGACAGAAGTCCGAAAACTTTGGTTGATTGCACATACATACGCAAATACCTGACCCTTTGAAGTCAGTTAGGCTCCAATTTTTTATAAACTATTACTACCAAACTGAAAATCTATAGTACACACTGGCGGATTCCAGAGGGGGAGAGTTAAAACTCCCCCTCCTTCCAAATTAAAAAATCAGTCTTATTAGATCCGTTAAAAAAATTAAATAAAATGATGCAGGTCGATTAACACGGGTGCCTGTGGATCAAATTCTTAGCATTAGCATAGGATTCACAGCGTTCAAACTGTTCGATGTCCGATATATAATGTTCACCAAGAAATTTGATTAATCCTCCCCCTCCTTCCCCCATTATCGACGTCAGGATGTTAATGATAGTATATATAACGTAAATTATAGATTTTCAGTACTGGTAGTGAATTTTGGAACGCAAGTGCAGTCAAGGCATACGTTACATGCACTATAGAAATCCTGGAATGCAGCTAACTTCAAATGGTCAAGTATTCTTGTCCGCATGGGTAACATTTTTAAAGTTTTTAACAAAAATTGTACAAAACAAAATTAAAAACCATACCGATATATTTTAAAAGATTGTAAATAAAAAGTCAAAGTTTCAGAGTTAATTTTTATATCACATCTATGAAATAAAAAAATCAAATGTGAACAGTTTGTCTCATACGAGAGTAATAAAGGATTTAAAAAACGCGTTAAAACACGAACAATATTACAATCTCCTGAATTTGTATAAAAATGGCATGCTTATGAAAAACGGCTGAAAAGTAATGCACACGTATACAACCTGAACTTGTAGCGATAAGGAGCTATTCGCTTGTACAATAATATTTATATATCATGAGTTTATACCCGCAACCCGCAATCTTGAACGAAAATTGTAATAAATTTTATTCCACATCTTACATCACTTGTAAAAATGCATGTCGTGTCGTGTGACAAAAGTATGTCAACGAAGTTTAGAGTTCACACACTTGCTTAACTACATAATCATAAGGATACAAAATATTATCCAATCACATTTTTATTAAGAAAGCAAGTAAAAATTGTAATTGAATAATTTTCCTTATGCATATGGTCGTGTAGCTATATAAGTTTGTGGTAGAACCTTAAACACACACACACACACACACACACACACACACACACACACACACACACACACACAACACGTAATAATTAAATTCTTATGTGCTGAAAATGTAATGCCAACTGATATCTATTGCCATTTAAAGATAAAATATGAATAGATTGTTTATTAAAGTAAATACAGTAAATTGTTGAATTAAATTCTGTCAAGGTGAATCGATGTATGCCAATATTGTCGACGAATCTCGCAGTGGAAAATTGGTTTTAGTAATGAAAATTACCGACTTCATGCAATTAACACGTATGCAATTTTACTGCTATAAGGAATGGAATGAAACTTGCTACAATTGTAGATGAAGATTGTCAGTATAAGTTATGCGCAAATCGCTCCTTGCTGCTACAAGTCAGGATGCACTACTTTATTTGCATTAATGTGAAATATTGCATATATGCACACCTTATGTGTATTACTTTTCAACCCTCTTTCGTTTTAAAATAAAAAATGTACTACACGTATCATATATAGTCAACATCTATTGCTATTACATACGTACATTTTAGTTATGAAAATATATCGTATGTAATTACATCAAGGCACTTCGTTTTTTATTTTAATTATTGTAAATGTGCAAATTAACATCAACACTATTTAAATGATTTGTATAATTATTATAAATCAAATATCAGTAATAATATAAGAATAAATTAGATTATTTATCAATACAAAATTCAAAAGAGATCTTCATAGGAATCAGTGTCGCTATAAATTGTGCATGCTGGATCTTCCTTAATAAATTCACGTTCTACGTACACAATGCGAAGTGTATTCGTGAAGCCCGAGCCTTGCCGCCATCCTGTCACAACTATTACGGAATCGCCAGTTTTAATAAAACCACGACTTTTACCAAAATTTAAACCGAATTGTACACGCACGTCCACATCCTTTACCCAATCGGCTAATGGTGCTCCTGTACAATAAAAATTATAATGTTGATACGTAATATGCATACACATATGTATGTATGTTATAATATCCCTGGTGGAAAAATTTTGATAAATCTTTAATAAAATTAATAAAATTTTGATGAAATTTTAACGCTATTTTATTGAAATATATGTTTATTTTGAATTATTTTGATCAGTAATTTTTATCAAATCATTAAACATTCATTAGTTTTGATAAAATGTTAATTTGTGATATTATAATACAAAGTACATGCATATTTTCGTTGCAATTTTATAAAAAAATTTATTACGATTTCAAAAAATGTCATTAATTTATTAATAAATCTGCGATTTATCATTGTAATTTTATTGTATAAAAAATTTATTTCAATTTAAATAAAATCTTATTTTTTCCTCAAATAATATTAATAATTTTTCGTTGAAATTTCATAACATTTTCATTGAATTCTCATTAAAATGTGATTTGTTTTTAATTAAACGCAGAAAATAATCTTTTCAGTGAAATATAATTAAAATTTTATTTCTTATTTATTAAAATTTCATCAAATTTAATCTAGTTCGAGATTTCATCAAAAAAATTTTTTTTTCTATCACAGATGAATTATTTTATATAAGAAAATATTTTTTAGAAAATTAAATCCTATTAATGTTAGTTAGAAAGAACATTATGAATTTAATACAATTGCTATCTGAGTTTGTATACTATTATTTATAAGTCGATAAATATCACAGTACATTTTGTTATATAACACTAAAAATAAATATTAAATAATTTTTTAATGTTAAATTATTTTTATGAATATTATACCTTCATAGTACAATGGTAATATTCCACGGTACAAATGCGCTTGTCGAGCAACTTGATGGAATCTGGTAACTGCAATAATGGGACAACGAGGCCTATATTTCGCGATTAAATGTGCAGATCGGCCAGATGTTGTAATGACAATGATAGCACTGGCCAAACATTTAACAGATGCTTCTACAGAGGCAATAGCGACAGCATGTGTAGCATCAATAGGTGGAAGAACTTTGTTCGATAAATCGTGGAAGATTTGAGTTTGCCAAATTGCAGCTTCTGCTTCCTTACAAATGTTAGCCATTGTGCGAACACATTCCAAAGGATAATCTCCTTTTGCTGTTTCACCTAAAATGTCAAATATATTTATAATTGTACAATAATAGATTCAATTTATTTAATATTATATTATTAATTCAATAATGATCAGTATGTCAATACTTTATCTATTTTCTTAAAATAGAATTCAATTTGTTAAATTTCCAGTGTTTATCTCAGATTATAAGTATTCATAATAAATATAATAAAAATTAATGTATTACAAATTAATAATCTAAATATTATAAACTTATTTTTAAAAATAAATCTTTATTTTCTGCTTCTAAAAATTCTCGTTAACTTTTTCTCTTCCAAAAATATCTTTCATAATAACAAAAATTCAATTTTATGTCCAATTAATTATATTAATATACTAAATATATCTATACATTTAATATATATTTAATATAGATTTAACATTTCCTTTTTATATCAATAGTTTTCTTGGCAGTTCTATTTTTAGTCATTTGTACGTCCTCATTTTGTATTATTTATGTATCTCATTTTGTATATTCTTTATTTCACACATATTACTTTATTCTATCTTTCATTTTTTATATTAATATATAACAAAATAAATTACCTGACAACATAACACAATCAGCACCATCAAGAATAGCATTAGCAACGTCTGAAGTTTCGGCCCTTGTGGCACGTGGTTTTTTCACCATAGACTCTAGCATTTGCGTGGCGCAAATTACTGGTTTGCCAACTTTGTTGCACCGGCTAATCATAGACTTCTGTGCCAGGAATACCTTCTGTGGCGGTATTTCTATTCCCAAGTCACCACGTGCTACCATGATACCATCGGATGCATCGATAATTTCATCAAGATTTGTCATGCCCTGTTGGTTCTCGATCTTCGATATAATTTTGATGTTTTTACCCTTATCACCAAGAATAGCACGGATTTCAGTTAATGCAGCAGCATTTCTGATGAAAGAAGCAAATATCATGTCGACTTCTTGTTCAACACCAAATTGAAGATCAGATTTATCTTTTTCCGACACTGCTGGAAGATCCACTGGTACTCCTGGTAAATTAACACCTTTGCGGGAGCCCAGCATACCACCATTTTCAACAGTTGTTGAAATTAAATTGGGGCCTAAAAAATAAAACAAATTAGATGGGTAAAATTACATAGGAGTAAAATATGTCTAGTGTATTCATATAAAATTCTTTTATCTAATTTTATTGAAATTCTATCAGATAGTAAGTTAAATGTCTTAGTGACTGAACATTATTAACATATTTATATCCATTATCTATCAATATTTAAAAAATTTATTTTCGTGGTATGTTATATAATTACATTCTTTTATAATACAATTATGGAATAATTATAGACCTCGTTTCGAACCATGAGTACGAGGAAGTGTAAGTCAACCTCGTTTCATGTAAAAAATTAAAAACCCATGTAAAATAGATAATGCTTGGATATGATATTCTTAGTATATGCAAAATATTCTGAATATGTACTAAGTAAATGGAAAAGGCGGACATATGTACTGAGAATATCGCAGTATGTATCTCGATTATTCTAAGAATATGAGCAATATACTTTTTGTATATACAGATTTTTAAGTTCGTAATCTTTAGCAGAAGTCACAAAGAAACTCTTTAGATCTAAGTGATGTATAGGGACTGGTGCTCCTACGTTCTATTATCATTACAATTTTGTTAGAAAAAGAAATGGAATTACAATTAACTGTTTGTTACATAGTAGATCATTATTAAAGACCTTACTTTTTTTATAACTTAAAAAATTAGACGTTAAGGAATTTTGAAGTATTTTATAACTAATTTTTATATAATACATTTAATATTATATTTCTGAAACTTGTATATATATGTAAATAACAAATATATATTGCTTTTCCATTTTTAGTCTGCATTGATTCTAAATTCTGCGAAAAATTCACTGAGAGAGAAAGAAAAGAGGTAAGGAAGAAGGAGAGAAGGGGGGAGGAGAGAGAGAGAGGAGGAGGAGGAGGAGGAGGAGAAGGAGGAGGAGGAGGAGGAGGATAAATGATACTTACCAACAGCATTAACAATTAAAGAAATTAAACCATCGTCCACGAATACGCGATTCCCTGTCTTCAACACTTTTGAAATATTTTCGTAGTCAACATAGATAACTTGATTATTTCCTTTTTCCATGTATGCCTTGTCAGTAGATAGTTTAAAGGTCTGACCTTTAACTAATTCAACTTCCGCTGAACCACCCTATTAAAATAGTTTTTTTGTTAATTTAATAAATTATTTATCTTATTCTGTATATAAAAATATTGAGATACTATTATCAAACAATCAATAGTTTACGTAATATTTTATACTTTACATCAAAATATATCAAAATAAAATATAAAATATTTCGTAAACTATTGATTTTTTATATTTCTAACTTTTATATACAGAATTAAAAAAATTATATTCTAATTTTATTGTAAATAAAAAAATTATATAATTGAATTAAAAAAACAATTATATAATTGTTTCAACAAAAGTGACTTTCAGATCTTTGAAGCTACTCTACTACAAAAAAAAACTTCGTCATATGACATTACTTTCTTCATAAAAGTTTTTCTCATAATATCTCACAATATTTTGAAAAAAGATTGTGATTGTTATACATTGAATTTATAAAATTTCTGAAAAAATACCTTAAATTTTTCAAATTTTTTAAGTTTTCTTAAATTTTATAAATTATAAAATAAAAAATCTTAAGGTGCAGCATTTTACTAGACATTTCAAATGCTTGACATTATCGCTACAAATGCTTCTGCTAGAATGATCCACGAGCGCTACTAAAATTGCTAACGCTACACGAATAAATCACATATAAAGCATTAAAAGCAACTTATTCCAATATTATGATTATGTCTTGTCGAATAAATGTTTTCGGATAAAAGTTGGGTAGTTATTAAGTTAAAAGTTAAATAATAATATTAAAAAGTCAATAACTTTTAACTTAAGTTAGTTAGTTTTTAATTTTTTAAACTAATTTTTAAAACATATATACTTTAACTTATTAATTTTTTCCTAAATTAAAAATTTATTTTGTGTAAAAAAAATTTTAAAATACAGTCTTACATAAAAATAATATTTCTTTGTTATTTTATATAAACTTAATTTACAAATAAAATAATATAAATTTATTTTAATGATCTATATTGTAATTGTTTTTATTTGTCAGTCTAACTTTAAAGAAATTATAAATTTTTATAATCTATATTATAAAAACATAAAATAACTATTATATTTTTTATATGTTAATCTAACTTTAAAAAATTACAAATTTCTAATTTAATATAAATAATGCTTTATAAAATTAATTTTTAATTTTACCTAATATAATCTTAGCACAATTTTAAGAAAAAATATAAAACTACATTCAGAACTTATTATTTTGTCTTTATCTGAAAAATATTCAATTTTCTTTTCAAATTTTCTTAATATTTCTATAAAATGTTTTAATTCATGTAAAAAATCTGAAAACTAAATTTTTTAAAGTTTATAAAATGTATATAACAATTTTGACAAATTATGTATGAAAGAAAATATGTATGAGAAAAATTTACACTAAGGATTAACACTAAATATTTGATAAAAAATAAAAATTATATACTTAATTTTATAAATAATAACCTGTAACACCTCCATTAATTTATTCTGTATTACAATTACACTAAATTAAATTTTTTCATTTTGGTTATATTAATTACTACATACGCCTTCCAAAAGACCAGTACGAATTTCAGGACCCTTTGTATCGAGAGCAACAGCAACAGGGATGTTAATACCAGCACGGGTAGTTAAATTCTTCTGCGCTTGGCGAACATTGGCGATGGTTTCAGCATGATACTCATGGGATCCGTGAGAGAAATTTAATCGAGCAATGTTCATCCCTGTCTCAATCATTTTCTCTAAGGTCTCCACGGATCTGCTTGCAGGACCAATTGTACAAATGATACCAGATAAACGAACGAAGGATACTCGACTGTCAATGTCCAGGGCACACATGTGATCCAATTGACTTTGAGCGTATAACGCTTGGGTGTTTGGCTTGCCAGCCATCTGTAAAAGTTCAATGAGATCAGGAAAAATTCAGACTAAAGATAAAATCACGACATTGTTAATTATTGACTGGATGTTAAAAATCAGTGCTGGGGAAAGTAGTTAAAATAGAAAATATAGAAACTTATTTATAAGTAATATATTGAACTACATATAAAATAAATACTTATTTCAAGTAAGTGTGGAAATATATGTAATTATTGAATATTTGCTTTTTTCTATTTTCTACAAAATACACATTTTAAATAACAGTTTTTATAGATATATCCTTTAATATATTTACTCAATCTATTTTAATTTTTTCCTAGCACTGCAAAAATGTTTCTTTTTTTAAATAGAAAGTTTTGTGATTAAACTTAATTTTGAGTATGCATTAAGGTACTACTTCATATGCAGTAGTTTATTATTATTGCTTAAAAAATTTTTATGGGGTGACACACTTTTAACAAAAAATACATTTTATTTTGTCTTACTGCTTTTAAATTAAATCGGACTAATAAAAAGCAAAATCAGGAAAGCAAAATAAGTCTGTTGACATTGCTTATATTTTTTGCACTTAACATTTTAGCTTTTTCTTTCTTCGGAACACTTAAATATATATTTATCTTATTTTAAAAGTAAAAATTTTTAAGAATTTTAAGCATTGTAAACAACTTATTTTTGTTAATTAGTTTGATTAACACTGTGCCAATGACCTTGATTTTGATATCAAGGACATAACCTTGAATAACACTTAAAAGATTTTAGTTGGCGGTCATTGTTCGTTAAAGTTATTAAAAATTATACTAAAAGAAGTTTGAGAAAATATATTAACATGTACAACTTGTGTTGGTCTTAAACAAAAAAAATTTGCTGATAATTTCCTGTTACAACAGTAGAATGTTAGATCTTGTTTCCGTTCTGTAAGCGGAGAGAGCAAAAAAGAAACTATAACTACACTAACACTTGTAGTACTTTTTTTGTTTTCTCAAGTTTGCCACATGATATTTTTGAATTATTTACACATTATTTGTGTCATTAATATAATTTTTGATTGTATGACATTATCAAAATAAAAATTCTTCAAGTAGACTTTAAACTAAATAAACCAAAAATTTTCTAATATATTTTAAGGATAAAATTTAATACGTTTATGCTGTTATTCCTTTTTAGAAAGAAAGAGAGAGAGAGAGAGAGAGAGAGAGAGAGAGAGAGAGAGAGAGAGAGAGTGTGTGTGTGTGTGTGTGTGTGTGTGTGTGTGTGTGTGTGTGTGTGTGTGTGTGTGTGTGTGTGTGTGTGTGTACACATGTGAGTGGAGGGGAGTTTGTTCCTTCCTCTGAGCAGCAAATGCAGCAGTGGAAGCAGTTCTAAAAAATTTGAATCACGTGTTAACTTTTACACGCCACAATATGTATATAAAAAGGCACTCCCAGATAACAAAACGTCTTAGCAAAATCGCGTAATCTGTGATTGCTTACACTAGCAACTTGCCACATATTTGTCTTTAGTAATTGAAACACGTTGGTAACAGCCATTTACTTGTTACAGTATATATATATTATGTATACATATATTAATGTGTATGTATTGCCAGTAATTCAAGAACAAGATAACAGCAGCAAAGTTATCTCGTTTATCAGCAATATAGCAGCATTATATGTTATATTATAGTTATTATAACAATCGGCAATAGCACAAGTTTTGATGATGATTTGAAAATTATCGATGAGTTACTGGTAAGTTGCTACGCAAAATTATTATATCGTGAGAGTATCGATTTATTAGCAAATACAACTTAATTGGTGCAATTTTGATAAAATTGTATATTATGCGAGCAATATGCTAATAACAATACAATTGCTATGTAGATTCTTATTCACAGTGCATCGTGACTCAAAAGCAGGCACAAAAATTTAAGATTTATAATTTGAAGATTTATAAATAAAACTATACTACACTAAAAATAAAATGACATCTATCACAAATAAAGTGCATTTATAAATTTAATAGGTACTAAAAAAGTTTCTGTCAAAAGAATAAAGAATTCAAAAATCTATACTGCTATTTTAGAACGTGACGTTTTCAGTCATATAACTGAATGAGTTAATGTAGTTGTGACCTTCTCGTCTTGTAGATAGGCTATCACGAATAGAGTACGTGATGCACAGCGAAAATAACGGCGACACAGATGTGCTTCTTGCAATTCGAAGCACCATCCACCATTTCTGGCTTCAAACATAGAGTGGCAAAAATAGACACGTTCGTAGACATAGAACAATTAATTGCAAAGTAATAGAAAAAATAATATTCATATTTCGTGCTAGGAAGGTATTAAACTTCAATTTTTTCCATACCTTACGGAAGTTCTAGCGTTTGATGAAATATAAGATCTAATGCGTATATTAAAAAATACAAAGTTAATTATATCAATAATTAGAAAAAATTCATTTACTTGAGCCTACCATTTTGAAAATATTTAATTTTAATATTATCAACTTTTAAATAATACAATGTTGTGAAATTTATACAAACAAAGCAATATACATTTGATGTAATAATTACAAAATACAACAAATTTATAATAAAAAGAATTAATTTATACATTTTTAAATCAGATATTTTATTTACAATTTTTAAGATATAATAACAAATAAATACTATGTTCATATTTTGTTATTGGTACGTATATACATCAAATAAGTGTTTTATAACTTTTATTTTGTCATTAAAAAAAATTAATAATATATATAATTAATATTACGTATGACATTAGCAAATTAAATATTATTGTCTATTATTTAGTTGCTTTATACAATTTTAAAAATAAATTGTTTATTGGCTATAAAAAGGAATGCTAAAACCTCTTTAAACTTCTAATTTCCATGCTAATTTCATGCTAATTTTCCAGACATAAGGTAAACAGTTGACTCAAAAAATGTTTCCATATAAGCATATTTATAACGTTGAAAATTATATTAAAATAATAAATAAACGTATCAATGCGTACATATAATGTCACGTTATTTATTTTTATTCATGTCAATATAATCTTTACAACTGTAATTATACAATTATAATTATAATAAAATAATTATTATAGAGTCAATCAGAGTAATTGTAAATTAAAAAATGCAAAGTTAGTATATTCAACATGGTGCTATTTGTTTAATTTATATTATTTATTCTGATGCAAACTCTACCAAAGTGATGTTCCAATTGTACTTACGAAAAGTGATTAACGTAGAAAATTAATATATTGTATTCATGACAAGTGGTATGTATGTCATAATTATTCCGTATATTAAATTTGTAGTAAAATAATTGTAATTTTGAATAAAAAAATTGCATCCACTCTCTATTGAATGCTATAATCTTGACAAAATATTAATTTATAAAGAGAGCCACAGTAATCTTAAAATAATGAATATTAAATATTTAAAGTAAGATAATTTGGAAAAAATTGTCTTTAAATAGACACTTAGAAACGTAACTGTTTTTACAACACTTTAAGTAATTGGTAATCATAATATAAAATTTTTTTTATTTAAGAAAACTTGTGCCAACCTATCTTTGTCAAATCATCTTTGAATAATGTGAAATATAAAGATTTTTTAAATTTTAATACACAAAACTAAATAGGATATCGTCACAATGTTATTACTGTTGTTCATACAAAATATGTGAATTTTTTCGTTGCAATTTTATAAAAAATTCATAACAATTCAATAAAATGTTTTGTTATTACAAAGTATCTAATTTTTAATCATGAATTCAGCTGGGATAAGGTTCAAATACTTGACAAAAAACCTTATAAAAAGAACAAGTCTCAGAAATGATCTACAAAACACACCATGGATTAAATAAACAGAACGGATTCGTTGTTAAACAATTATTTATCAGTAGTTAATTTATTCCCCACTTGACATGATATTCTCAGAGTCTCGCCCTCCTCCCTTCTATGTATTAAGTCAGATAGCGTTTTGTTACAGTTCGCTCCGTATATCAATTACGCAAAGGAGAGCAATGTCAGTGATAAAAGAGAAATATAGTTGTTTCTATTCTCACAGGTACCGTCTCGGCTTCCAATCATTATCATATTAATTTAATTTAATTTAATCTATTGTTTTATTTTTACCTATTTATTTATTTATTTTTTAATTATTGATTTATTTTTATTTATCTTTTTGTTCTTTTTTCTATAACTTTCTTTATTCCTATGACTTTAGTTTATTAATTTTTTATTATTTAACAATTAAATAATATTTTAATCATTAACACATTTTGTCCCTGATTTTTTCAAAATTGATTATTGGTCCCTCTTCATAATTATTAACTCAAATCATCAAATTAAATAACTTTTCATATAATTTTTGTCTAAAACATTATTCATAAAAGGCGTAAGAAAAGACATTTAGTTATTATTGATAAGGGAAAATATAATTCACTTCAGCTAAATTAGCTCACACTTCGGATATTTAACTTTACATAATTATACACTTTTTATGTATTATCTGAATGTTACATATACACAAATAAATCGAATAATACCGAGTTCAATTCGGTAAAGTTATTCAATCTGTCCTGGATCTTCATTTACCGTGAAATTTGTATTCCTCTTATTACAACTGATAAGTGTACTCCATTTAAATATTTTTTTGATCCATATAAAACTGATAAAATGTATTACATAATAATTATTTTCAGAAATATATATTGTAGAAATTGCTAATACGAACTAACATTGAATGTTCGCGTATATAATTTATTGTTAAAAATTATAATCTCCAACACATGCAAAATGTACTGAGAAATTCGTGAATTTTAAAACACAGTCCTTGACCAGAAGACGTAATATTACAAATTAAATTAATTAGCAATTTAATATTTTTGATGCTAACAAGCAATCATAAGATCGCTCCCTCTTTGAATCTCAGAAAAAAAAACTGAAGAATAATAATTATTTACCCAGATAGCAAAATACCTAACAATTTGTTGGTAGGTTGGCAACAAATTCGATCAGATTTTAACTGCAGATTCATAGTTTGCTCAAGATCTATCAACAAAGTTTGCTGATGTGTTACATCAACAGATTGGTGAGGAATCGAGTAAAATTTTTGCGCATGTAGACAATTTGACGACAATTTGCCAACATCAGCTATTACAGATTCTGTATCAAATTTATTTCTTTATTTCATCAAAAACTGATGAAATTGTTTTGCTCAAAATGCTTTTCACATATAGTTACACGTTAGAAGCACACACAAACACAATATTGATTTTCTACTTCATATAATTTTATTGTCTAAAAGTTTAATGGATCTTTTTTTTAAGATTTTAATATTGGCCATGATCGACTATAGAATATGAAAAACCTTCCTTGAAGGAGTTCTTCTGCCCGGCACAACAAGTGGCACAAGGGTTCAAGTAAAGAAAAATATTCAAATGACTATTTTGTTGCCTTCTTTTTTTTTGCTGTATATGGTTTAAAGTTAATAATGGTGAATATAAGAAAAAATTCGGCTATAAAGTATTACATTCATTACTGAAATAAGTTTTTTAAAAATTGAAAATAAACCTTCTTCAATATTATACCACCTTTAGATAAATACAACAGTTTGAAATTTATGTTATATCACTAGCACACATTTACCATATCTACGTGCTGTATTACTTCGATTATTGTAAATTTTTTTAATCTTATCAATTATTTCACTCAAACGAACAAGTGCATCGTTTCAAAAATTTAACAGTACTTTTTTGGACAGCCAAGATGTATCGTTGTAAAATTTCGCTAACATCTGTTCATTACTTCTACGTTTAATACGACAATAAAAACTGAAAAATTCTGAAAATTCATCGATTCCTATAAGAGCCCATGTTAATAAAATATTTAATATCTAAATAATTAGCTAGTTCAGCTTTCTCAAATTTTGACAGTCAATTTATATCACTAATTTGAACTTCTCTACAAAATTTCATGAAAATCTATTCATTTTGATTTAACAGCTCCTTTAAGAGAGGATGCTGGCGATTATTATTTTTTTTTAGAGCGACCAAATTAACTTGATGTGAGCATACAATATCGATATAATAAACATCAACATGTCTCTAATAAAAACGACTATATCGTTAACAAACGTATACATGTATATAAATTTTCAAATAAATTTTTTTCTTATGTTAAAACTTTTAAGATTATTTATAAAAATACAGCATTATTTTTAATGTAATTCGATAAAGGAGAATGCTTGTTTTATACGTACAAAGTCTCGAACTTTTTTGTGCAGCAAATGATGTCATAAGTCAACCGCAAAGAAATATATATTGTAATTTTCTAATTTTATTTTGTTTCGTTCTAATTATGTTTCGTTTTCAATGAAATTGTTGACTCCGTCATGTATCATTGCCTATACTTAATTCTTTAATACTTTCAGTTTTTCTAGAAGAGATGCGTTGTATATAGAGACGGTTCTATGGGTTTTTCGGTGCGTTAATTCTAAATCAACTATTTACCAAAATTGAAATTCAAAATGATGGATTCAAGATAGCGACCATGAAATGTTAAAATATCGATATTCTCACAATCTTATATTATTAAAAAGAAATAATTATTTATGACCACCTAATTTAAAGAAAAAAGTCGATAAAGATAGTCTTTCAATATTAACATAATGTTTACAATCAATCTTAATTTTTGGTTAACTAAATCGGCCGATTAAGTTTAAAAATTGTTAAATTTAAAACTGATTATCTTAATTTAATTTCTTAATTTTGTTAATTAAAATATATTAATAATAAATTAAAAATGTATAATTTTCTTCTATAATTTGCAAAAAATAAATACCAGAAACAAAATAATATAAATAGATTTGCAGTTGGCAATTCTTAAGTTCAATTGACCGTTGTGAGTTAACTGGAGATGAGACTGGCTTGTAAATAAATAAATATATATGATTTAGATATCTTTGTTTATTTGCATCTTATCATTTAGATATTTTTGTAAATTCAATAGAAATTCATAACAATGATGCATAATTTTGTGAGTATTATACGCACATACACACGCGTGCGCGCGTGCGCGCGCACACACGCACTTTTATTACTTCATTGTTATATTGAGCAAATGTTTAGCAAGGCGATAGAATTCTTCGTTGCGCATCGTTTACAGCAATGTCAATTTGAAATTGATTTTAACATCACGCAAATATATGCTCAAATAACTTCACACTATAAATAATAGATATTAATAGACGCGAAATTCTAGCGTAATATTGTCGTATTATTATATACTGCAAACTTTACATTCTGTGAGAACATTAATAATCATAATACATGTATAGAATTGATATCGATATTATTATAACGTTATATTCTACAACACATATTGTTATATTATTATAATCTGTTTGATAAGGCAATAAAACATGTAAATAGTTACAGAATTAATTACAATTGTTAAAAAAACATTTTAAAAGTAAAATGTCTTTCGATAAATATTGATAACTTTTTGTTACAATTAGAATAACATTATGGTTATCGAATCGTTTTACCTTTTATTTAAATAAAGTGCTTTTTCTTTAAGTATTTTCAAGTTTTCATAATTTTTTATTTTATATCTAATATGTAGCAGCGTTACAGAGAAAAAAAAGAACAATGATTGGTTTTGATTATTGGATAAAATAATTCAAGGAAATTAAATCTACAATGATTTCTATTTCAGTTCATGTTTGCACATCTGATATCTGTAAATGATATTAATGATTAATTTAATAATTAATTCATCGATTAATTTATCCATCTATACGATCAGTTTACACATCATACAAAATTATTACATTTAATTACGTATACTTTTTAACTTCACCGTCGAAAGTTTAAATAAGGTTACATATGCATTTTCTATATGCATGTACCTATCTTGAGCAGAGTTTTTAATATACAAGCACATTATTATAGTACCATACACACGCGTAAATACAAATACCAATACATTAACTCAAATGTTCAAACACAGTACATGTGCATGCGTAAACAAAAAAGTTCAAGCAGTAGAAAAAGAATAAAGTACACATCAAAATTATTATAATTTCGGTGAAACAAATTCTCCATGATGCAGCAAGTAGGAGAAAAATTGTGTTATCATTCCTAACATCACAAATAAATATCGAGATCCTTTCGCGTTCGGACGGTTGTTTCTAACTAGAGACTACCTAAATTCACCGAAATCATAATATTAATTAAAAGTAAAATGCAAACTTTAACAAATCGTAGGAAAATCGATCGCGATTGTACCTGATCGTCAGCGGTGATCCAAACCATTTTGGTAGGCTGCGCAAAGAAAAAACGGAAGACTGATATTAGTAACGGTGCGTTTGCGGTGACACCGCTGCGACAACTCCCCCGAATCGCTGCAAGAGTCGCGCGCAAGTGCGATCTACCATCGCCGACGAGACATGACGAGGTGCACAGAGACGTCACCATCGCCATTGTCGTCATCGTCGTTGATGACAATCGAAAGTAACGATGCAGCAAACGGAAACGGAGCGGAAAATCGAAATTAATACCGATACAATGCATCGGGCGATCAGCGGCGACATCAAAACATGTGAAAAGCTCATGATAATTGGGATCTGAAAATAGGATCGTCTACCGGACGAAAATAGGACATCTATCATGTCCGATGCTTACCAAAATAATTTTCGTAGATCGCGCGAAAGAAGAAACTAATCAAAATGGCAAGAAAAATATTTTGTATATGGATCTTTATCAAGATGCATAACCTATAATCGGATATGTTGCTGACATCGAGGAAGATGTATGTACATTGATAAAGTTTATTAATTAGATGAAAAAAAGTTAAAAATTTTCAAAAAAAAATTACAATTTGTATAGAGTAGTATTACAATGCTATGAGTCTATGAATTTTGAGACAAAAACCATATATAAATTAAAGAACACATAAAAAAAAATTTCTTTTTTTTTTCAAAATAAATTTTTTTCCTGGTAAAAAAATTTAAATAAAATTTTGATAATGAATAAATTTGTCCTTACAACACAAATCATGGCAGTTACATTATATCAATATTGCAATGTTGTAAAAATTAAAACTTCTTAATTTAATGTATTTTAATAATAAAAAATATATATACTTAATATATTTAATAATAAAATACATATTAATAAAATGCTACATGTAATAAAATAATTTTTTGCAATATTTGAAGGATGTTGACCATAATTGATTTACGTTTAAATCGTATTGGCGATAGTCAAATGTACAAAATAAAAATATTTACCTAAAATATAGTATAATATATCTATTTATTTTTATAAAGCAAAAATATTCTTACGCAACGTTATTTGATAAATACAGCAACACTATATTATTGCAAATTTATTCTATTGCAATGTTGCTATAATTTTTCGTTGCAATCTTCCAAAAAAAAAGTGGACGGTTTCATGCAATAATGCATCAACATCATATTGCAATCAATACACATTCTATTGTAGTTTATGTTTTTAAAGTTTTATTTTTAGTTTTTGTTTAAATTAATCCTGGCCCTTCGCTGCAGCCATATTGAATTTGTGACGTCAGAGGCGAGAAAAGACACGTTGATATATCGTAGTAGCATAAAAATTATTGTGGAGTTATGTATTCTGGAGATGTAATTTGTGACATGCTTATAAAACTCTCAAAATACGATGAATACCATAGTAACTGTTTTATATATACCAGACAACACAGACATGCGCTCCGCGCGCGTTATTTAACTTTTTTTACTTTTATTTAATACTTTTTAAAAATAAATTGCGATAGATAACCATCTATACAAATTATCATTTGTTAATTCTGTAATGACAGTCACAATTTGACAGTTGTCAAATTTCAATCGCAATGATAGCATTTATTCTCGCAACACAAAGTAAGCGCTGCGAAAAAATCAATCAGCGCATCGTGGAAAATTGTCAACTATAAAATCGGTAACATCTCCTTTTTAAAAGTGGATGGATATATATATATATATATATATATATATATATATAATATTCCTTTTATATATATAAAAGGAATATTTTTCTCTTGACAAAATTCGGCTAAGTATCACATTTATTTTACGATTGACTATCATGGAAAAAGAACAGCATTTACTATATTTTATAAATGTATTAAAGTGATCTCATGTGTTATTTATTCAAACTTACTTTTATTTGCAAATCATTATTTCTCGCCTTTGATGTCACAAAGTCAATATAGCTGCGGTGAGGACCAGAAGCGTCCAAAAATGTTATCCAAAAGTAAAGTGGTATGCCTCTTGACATATAGAATGGACTGCTAATTGTAGTGGAAAGGAAAGCAAAACGTGTAAAGAGAGGCAGATAAGTTGATTTTACTTTCATCTCTTTCTAGCAAAAAAAAAAAAAAAACAAAGAGATGAAATAGCTGATTGGTTGCTGCAGTCTCGAAATAAGACGGAACATGACATCAACTTATCTGCTTTTCACTCTACGTGTTTCCAAAATGGTCCATTTTAGATGTCGACGGGAATACTAGTTTGGTGATCTTCCTCTACATAATTCAACATTTCTGAATACTGATCCTAATGAACATTTTATAAACAGATAAGGAATTTATCAAAAATATTACCCTAGGCTTAAATATGGATCCCCTTACTTTTAAGGATAGAAAATATGAATAAAAATTTAAAGACTTGACAAAAAAAGAAGGATGAAACAAGATTCACAAAAAATTAAAAAAATATACTGAAAATGTAATTTTATCTCATTTTCTTTAATTTGGTTTCCTCTTCACTCTTTTTGAATTATGAATTATGAGATAACTAGAGAATTTAACATTCAAAATAGAAATTATCTATTATTATAAATCTAATACATAAATAATTTGAAATTTATGAGGTACTCTTTACGACATATTTTAAAATTTATTTCTGTTTTTTAATAAATATTTTATTGAATAAAATTATAAATAAATTTTAATGTTATGCAAAATGTTTATGTAATTAAAAGAAATGTATCTTTATGTTTTGATTTTATTATAGAATAAAAATAGCTTTTTTTAATATAAAAAAGACATTTTTTTCATCTTAATACTGAATTACATACAAAAAATTACTTTTGTATTTATACAATATAATCGGCTTTCAAATTAAGGATGTATCGGACTAAAGTTCAAAATGGTATAAAGTTGCTAAAAATTTGTGAAATTGTTCTTTTAGTTTCCCTAATCTACTGCAAAAAATTGAAAACGCATCCATTAAACGGTTGCTAAGTTATAACTATTTTAATTTTCACTGATTTTACATGGTATCCTTTTCTATCTTATGAAAAAAGACAATCTTGATGGATAAAACAGCTAAAAAAATATAGAAGAAATAGTACCAGTGTTTTGAATTTTTTTGTACATCTAGTATATGAATAGATAAAAATATCTGCCAAGTTTCAATTGTCTTCAATTGTCACTACACCGTTTTAAAGAAATAAAATATAACTTGAGATAATTGTGCATTTTCACTGTCAAAAGTCTAAATTCATAAGTGAAAGAAATCGCAAATAACTAATTTTTCAAATTACGCGAATGAGAGCGCGCCGAGGGAAGAGCTCGATCCGCTCGAGCCATAACACGGAAGAAAAAATATATCGTGAATGTATAATAAGCTTTCATTAATTTACTATTCACACTTACAATAGAAATTAATGAGATTATTTGCAGATTCCATACGTTAATATCTCGATTATTGATAGATCTAACCCAAGACAATATTGGACTTTTATGTTCATTTCAATCCCTTTTTACGAGTGTTGACCCACATGTTTTGAGACACCCTGTATATCTTAAAAACAAAAAAATTATATTAAAAGGAAAATATTTTAAAACTAAAGTTGATAATTTATGTGGCATTAACAAAATTTTAAAAAAATTGCCAATAAAAGCCTTTGTCATTTTTAGCCATTTTGCTATTTTTCTCAAAATTATGACATAATGATTAAATTTGTATACTATAATTTGTATACTATAATTCATATTTAGCAAGCAAAAATACAATGGAAATATTAGATCTACATTTGTGTTGCAAAATGATGTATCAGTGTATGTGACAATTGCAATACATTATAATGGAATTTCCATTTCTATTTATTAAAAAATTTAGTTAAAAAATTTTTATTGTGTTAATAATCTATGTCTCCTTTTATATTTTTATTGTAATATTAGATTGAAATAAATAATTAAAAAATATTCCTTCTATTGATTTTTAAAACAAATTGTTAGTGTAACTAATGAACTTTTGGGACTTAAACGCATAAATTAGATTTTCTTAAAATTTTTATAAAAAACAATTAATATACAAACATAATAAAAAAAATTGTTTTAATATTTTCAAAATTTTCTAATTAAAAACATCTATATAGAGAATGTCTGAAAAATTATATAAAGAATTCTAGGAAAAATTTTCATCAAAGTTTAATTAATTTTTCAATTTAATTATGTATTTATTTGATACTATTGTCAGACCTTAGCTAATACAGTTAAAAAAATTTTCATTTATCTTGTCTAAATGTTACTATATGATATTTGAAATTACAGCATAATTTGAAATAACCTTTATATTTTGTATTCTGCAATTCGTAATCTAATAATCTGATTGTTGACTAAAATAAAGCTTAAAAAAATACCAATATTGTTAAAGTTATATATTCAAAACTATTCATGTTCAGATTTATAAAATATTCAAACTGCAAAATTCACTAACTAAAAATTTATTTAACAAAATCAAATCAAAAGATATATTTAAATGAAATTTAACCAAAGCATTGATTCTACTTTATCTGTATTTTCACAAGTTTGAAAGTGTGTATAAAAGATAATTGATATTAATATAAAAGATAAAAATTGGACAAAATAATATTAAATTAACAAAACATAGTGAATCACACTATTTACAAAATATATTATAGTTAACCATGATATCTCGTGTGAATGTGTTCCTCATAAATATGTTAAACTTAACAAGTTTTCTAAAAATATATTTAGTAAATTTATAGCAAAAAATAATACCAATATCCTATATATGGACAATTAGTTTTGGGAATGTATAAATAATTAAAAAATTACAAGACATGTAGATCAAATAAATTTTCAAATGCATCGGAGTATCATAAGTTTCTGAGTAGTTTCCAAGAAAAACTTGTCAATATTTTTTTTCACATCCATTTACTAACTCATGTTGCTTATAAGATGGTTATTATGTCTAATAAAATTATTAATGAGAAAATATTGTTTCACACTTGTAATATTAAAAGGCAAGATGAAAAGTTCGATTACGGTTGAAATTATTGTTCATTAAATCTCTGAAATTTTAAAAACTTTGAATTCTGACAGTTTGTAAATCGAAAATTTAGACCTAATTTAAAGAATAGAGAATCATATAAAAGAATATTAATGAAATATGAGGTTAATTGACGTGATTGTTACCTTTTGTTTCGTGTATTTGGTAAACGGAAACGAGAATCCAAATAGACTGTTGTGAACAGAAAATCGACGACAGAACGAATTAAACTATCCAACAGTTTGCAACAAACTGACGTTTTAAGGACGCAAAAGGTCACTTTTTAACGATTCTTATCCACAGATTAAAGAAGAAGAGGATAGTACACAAACTCTAGCATAGAGCACGCTCGCACGAGGTGGCACCAAAGGGCTATCACACACAAATGGTTTGTTCGCGTCGCCATGCTCCGACATGCTCCTACTCATTCCAACGCATTCTAATAGGTTGGCATCATCGGAATCAACGTATTGGAGTGCGTTGGGGTGAATAGGAGCATGTTGGGGCATGTGACGCGAACAGACCCAAAATGACATGAGCTGCATAAGCATAGCATAAGACCGTTGAACCAATCAGCTCCTAGCATAAGGTCGCCATATTGATTTACATAAGATGCTTATTGGCCTAGCGTTTTTATGCTATGCATATGCAGAGCTACATTCCAAAACGTTCTTTCCGAGGAAAATTTTACTCGATGTAATATAGGATACGTTACGTGTACTATATATTTCGAGTAAAATTTTTCTCGGAAACGACGTTTTGGAATGTAGCTCAGGTTATGCATAGCATAAGAGCGCTAGGCCAATAAGCATCTTATGTAAATCAATATGGCAACCTTATGCTGGGAGCTGATTGGTTCAACGGTCTTATGGCTCTCGCACACTAGACGCGATAAGCGACGAGCGATGAGCGATATCGAATGAGAGCTCTACATTTTCGAACATTTCATCGCCATGTTGGAAAAAGCAGAACTTTTATTGGATATCGCTTATCGCTCGTCGCTTATCGCGTCTAGTGTGCCAGAGCCATTATGGCTCCAGCAGATCAGCGCGATTCTGTCGCGCGCGACGCGCGATGTCCAATGAGCGACCGCCGTTCCGTTCATTTCTGTACGCCCATTGGATATCGCGCATCGCGCGCGACGGAAATCGCACTAGTCTGCCAGCAGTGCGATTCTGTAACTCGTTAAGAGGTATCGGTATCGTTATACAGTTGTTGCGCAGATATTTTATATGGTAAAAAAGCTGCGCAACGACAGTATAACGAAACCGATACCTCTTAACGAGTTACAGAATAGGCCTACAGAGCCCTTATGCTATGTTTATGGGCCCCCGCACACACATTTGCATAACGCATAACATAAATGCATAAGAAATTTGATTAGTTGAATTTTTTATGCACTTTGCTTATGGACCAATCAATTTGCTTATGTACATACGTTATGCGTTATGCAAAAGTGTGTGCGGGTACCCTTAGGGTACGTTCCCACCGAGTGCGTCACGCGTCGCGTCATCCTTCGCGTCCAATCAAAACGTTTCCATTTTATTATGATAAAATATAATGGATGTTTTGATTGGATGCGAAGGACGACGCGACACTTGACGCGCTTGGTGGGAACGCTCCCTTACTTACTTAACTCATTATAACTAGGAGAAAGTTATTTACGTTTGCTTATGTTTGCGTCCCTTACACTCTATTTTGAAAAACATTTGCTGATTGGCTCGTTTGTCGCATCCTCTGTTGTATTCGTCGAAGTTAGGCATTCTTATCTCTCATTGGTTAATGTATAAACACATATAATCCGTATTCTGATTTAAGTTCAAATAAAACTATTGCTAACCGTCATTGCCAAAGTTCAACGTAAAGGACGGAAGACGGAACGTACGATATTCTTCGTGTAGATTTTGGATGGATATTGTGTTTGATTCGTGATTACGAGAGTTTTACATTATTTTTACGGAAAAATACTCGAATTTCATATTACTTTTACGAAAAAACTCGAATTCATAGAGTGAATAGACATGTCAATATTATGTGACTATTAGGTAATTGTATGGTAGATAATAGTATGTAGAGAGTTGTGTTAGAATTACTGGGACTGAAACATTGTGTTATTGTGAGCGACAAGGTTTGTTTTGTTTTATTTAATATTGTTATTGTTTTGTATATTTTCTTGTTTAGTCAAAATTTACTATATAATAATTAATTTTGAACCTCTCTTTATTCTCTCAAACTTTACTTTTTCTAACCAGTGTAAATCGCATTTAATCATTGTAAACAATTTTAAACAGCAGAAGGAGCAAAGCAGCTTTTCTTTTCCAAACATTTCTTAAGCAATTGAATATTTTGAATAAATTCTATAATATTGGTAAAACATAACAATATTTCTGTTATTTTATATAAACTTAATTACAAATAAAATATTGAATATATTTGATGATGTATATTATAATTGTTTGGGCAATCTAACTTATATAAATTATAACTTTCTAATTTAATATACAAATGTTTTTTTTTTAATTAATCTGTAATATATACTTTATTCACTTCAACTACAGCCAAGAAGGGGACTTTGTTTACAATATTTAACTTCCACATATTCTTCCATTCATCTGTACTTTTGCATTGCTATTCTATCTATCTTAACGTCAGTCTTTATTTAATATCACACCTAAATCTTATTGCATTGCTATCTATATCATAATTACAATACATTGTTTATTTAGTTTAATTTATGCTTGTATTTATTTATAGCATCTATTGCATCTATTTTTGAAACCTACTTCTTTCTCCCTTTCCTTTTGTAATTTTTCTTTTTTCTCCAAAATTCTCTTAAAACTTTATCTTTTGTTTCATCTAACTTATCATTTTCTAGTCTTTCTAGTATTACCATCTTATTTTTATCTAATATCTTGAACCACTTAATAACTTGTTTTTGCTATCTCGCGATTTTCTCTAAAGTATTCTAGCTTATTTTTTCCTTTTCTACAAAATACGAATAATCTTTCTTCTTCTTCTAGCCAATATTTATTATTCTCTTCCATGTTTTCTCACCTTAATCTAACTAACAAGGGGTGAGGGCACCCTTGCATCATCTCTTCTAATTGCAACATTTTTTTCTATTTAAATATCTAGGGTTTAAACCTACCCTATTTGTTTTTTCTTTGTATTTTGTATTATAGCTTGCGTTTCTTAATTTATTTTACTCTTCCTGTTTTGAACGTCTCTATCCCTATATTTCAGTTCTTTCAAAATTTTCTCAGCCCCATTATTTCCTACTATCTCTATTGCTCTCAAGGACCATCCATTTCTGTTATAATAACTCCCTTTTTTTCCTATATTGGTCATTCCAGCCCTCAGTTGCTTTTTGTTCCAACATAACTTTACCCACCTATTGTCATTCATAACTTTAATTTTTTTCTTTGAAATTTCTTGCTCTAATTCCCCGTTATTCTTAATTTTTCTAATCCTTATTGACATCAAATATCTCAAAGTATAAAAGTCTGAATAAAAAATTTACCTTGTACAATCAATCTTTAATTTGAATAAATTTGATCTTAATGCAACTTTTAACTGAGTTAGTTTTTTGTTTATATAACTCTTAATTAATTTTATATGTATTAATTTTAATTTTAAAATATATTAACGTTTTCTGGTAAAAAATTGTGTGTGTATGAATTACAATTTTTAATCTCCATAAAATTAATTTTATTTTTTTATATAAATAGGGTTTATTAATAAATTAAATTTGTATTATATAATATTATATTTGACTAAAAATTATGTTTTTTAAAAATGATAACATTTTCCATCAGAAATAGGTTACATATGACATTAATATAATCTAAAATGATTAAATTTTAAACCTTACAACTTTTACATAAAGCATTTTTTTGTAAAATGCATTGTTTATAATATATTTGATTGTATTCAGACTTTATGGACTTTGTATATTCTGCAGTATGCTTCAGCCATAGTATGTTTTAGATCAAATTTGGGGAAAACCTGTATTTTTTCTACTTCTATGCCAATTTCTTCTTATGTCAGTGTTCAATCCTTGTTTATTATAAGAATTACTATAAAGATGGTATTATATGAATGAAACTAGCTAGAATCTCTTGAAAATTGTCTCAAATAAATTGTAAAAAACTTACATATATCTAATATTATTTAAGGATGTATTATCACCTGTGATTAAGATGTATCAAAGATATGTGTTGCATCCTAACTGCTGTAGAGAGTGGATCAAGCATTGAGAATTCATTAATATTGTTACCAATAAATTTTACATATATAGTTTATTTACTTTGCTTTTTATTGTTATAATATTAGAATTTTTTAAATAACAGTATAATCTTAATTTGCTTGTCTAAGCACTTTAAGTAATAATAATTTATGCAAAATTTTATTGCAATTCTGAACTTAATTATTTTGTAAATAAATAAACGTTATTTAAAGAACAATTAATTTCTGTATTGTGAAGAACCTTTACATAAGTTATCTTGAATACTTATGTAAAAAAGTTCAAAACTTTGTATTATTTGGCCTGTTTTTTTTTGCTGCACTGCTGCACTGATGCAACAAGTTAGAATGAGAAAAAATATATTTGTCTCGTTTTAACTTATTGCACCAGTGCATCAGTGCAGCTAAAAAGAACAGGCCAATTATTATTTTTTAATACGCTTTTTAAGCATCTTTCTACTTCTTATTAAAATAATTTTGAACTCGGGTAGAAAATTACTGTCAAATTGTTACTATTATTTTTAAATGCAATGTAGAACGATTTTTAATTAAAAAAATTTTTCTATAATTTTGAAAAATATAATCTTAAATGTAATACATTATTAACAATATGGGTTTAGAAAAATCATTTTTTTTTTTTTTTACATTATGTGCATGGCTATATTTGTTTCTTTTATGTTAAGTATATTTTGAATACTTTAACTTTCTTTTATTTATGTAATACATATAAATTATTTTTACTTTTTGTATTTGACAGATGGAATCTCGCTTACCAAAACCAAAAATAATGATAAAAAAGGCGACTAGTATAACGGATATAATTAAAAATAATCATGAAAGAACCAATAATAGTAATAATATGCCGACATCAGCATTGGTATCAACATCAACAATGTTAATATCCACATCATCAGCATCGGCGTCAACATTAACATCTACCAATACAAGAGCTATAAATGATAATAAATTAGCAGTTAAACAAACCTTAGTTCGAGCCAAAACATTATCAACCATCACACGACCAAATAATGTGAAAGCAGTGAAACGAACAGCTACTAATAATATAATACATGGAGAAACAAAAAAACCTTTTATTAAACCTGCCACTAAAGTACTAGTGAACAAGCCAAATAATAATACATTAACGAATGCAGTAAACAAAGTAAACACAGTTATAAAAAAAGATACAGATAAGACAGGCAAGATTAAAAAATGGGATTTACGTGGTCGTTTAGCTCAGACAAGTGATAAACTGTCGGTTGTACAACAGAAGAACAAAGAAATAGAATCAAAATACAACGTTCTCCAGGAATTAGTAGATACTTTAAAGACCAGTGAAGCTACATGTAAAAACGAAACGGAAAAACTTCAAGTTTTAAATAACACTTTGACTACCGAACTTCAAATTTTAACAGTAGAAATATCTACAATTCGAAAGAATGAAGAAGATTTGGCAAAACGATTAAAGGAATCGACAGAATCGTGTACAAATTTTTCTCGTGAATTGAGCGAATATAAGGAAAATTGTAAGAAACAAGAAATATTGATTTTGGAACAAACTAAACAATTAACAATTTTACAAACAGATTTAGAATTACAAAAAAAGATTAATATGGATTTAAATATTGTCAAAGAAGAGTTACAAGTATTGACTCATAAAATGGATAAAGAACGTAGAATATTACACAATACGATACAAGAATTAAAGGGCAATATAAGAGTTTTCTGCAGAGTTCGGCCACGAACTCTAAAGGAGATTGAACAAATGAAACCGTAAGTTATTGTATAATATTTTCTAATACTAATTAAGGAGTTTCAGTATTATCTAGCATTACTTTATAGTCAATAAATTTATTCTAAAAATAGTGTAAAGAATAAATAAAATAGTCGATAACTAAAAATAGTTAATAAGTTCAGGTAATTATAAGGGAATTATCTTTGATTACCTTGATATATATTGTCAATGTTATAAGTGAATGATCTTTAAGACATATTAGCCATTGCTCATTATTTGTTAAAAAGTTATTAATATATTTCATAAACAAAATAACAATTTTCTTATTTGGACTTTAATTATAGACCTCGTTTTGGGTCGTAATCCAGGAAGAATATTTGGTGAATCTCACTTCACCTGAAAAATATGGGGTCTATAATTATTCTGACTTTGATAACACATCAAATTCAATACAATCGAAGTTGCTTTACCTAAATTGTTACTATCAAATTGTATTTAAGCAAAATATTTTGTGATGGTACATATCATATTACGAATTATAATTAAAAAAAAAATTTATTTTATTATTTCGTAAATAGAGATCTTAATTGTTTTTATTAGTAATAAAATAATTATTTTGCATGAATAATATTTTATATAAAGTATAAATATTTGATTTATGATAAATTCAATTTATAATTTTGAAATATGATTTTGTCATAAGTACAAAGATATTTGTGTAGGATATTTCTTTTCAACTGTACATTTATAATTTTTGCAAAGTAAAAATTCGCTTGCAATTGAAAAATACATACAAGAAAATACAATAAAAAATTTTTGTGTAAAGTTTAATTTTTTTCAGATTAAATTTGAGAAAATTAGAAAATTAATAATTTTCTCTATTTTAAACTTCTAATGATACTTTTATAATTTGATAAGCTTTTGTTAATACTTGCTATGAATAAAAATATTTCTTTTGTTTTGATATTTTATTTGATTTGTACATGTAAATTTTTTTTTGTTGCATAGGATGTGTAATATAAGCTTTATAGATGACTGTACTATTGAAGTGAGTAAATCAGATGGATCAGATGCAGTCAGCTGCAGTGGAAAGTTACGAGGAATAAAACAAGAATTTTCATTTGATAAAGTGTTTACACCCAACGCATCTCAAGCGGATATATTTGAAGAATTATCCCTTTTGGTACAGTCTGCACTTGAAGGATATAATGTTTGTGTATTCGCTTATGGCCAAACTGGTTCCGGTAAAACATATACTATGGAGGGAGAGTGTGGCTTGCAAACTGAAGGCATGATACCTAGAACGGTATGTCTTTATATTTCTTAGTTATATAACATTGTAAATTATAAATTGGACAACAAGTAAAGAAAAAATAATTTAGCTATAAGATAAGAAGATTAATATATTTGACTTGATATTAATAAAATAAAAATATATAATATTAAAAATAAAAATGGAATACAATTTTGTATGAAATTTGAATCTTCTATAATTAGTACATTATTTACATAAAAGAATCAAAATTATTTGTATGTGATTTCAGGTCTGTCATATATTCAAAGAAATGAAACAATTTGAACTTCTTGGGTGGAAGTACCAGATAGAAGCAAGCTTCTTAGAAATTTACAACGAACACATCATCGATCTTCTCGATTCACAACAAAAAACGCATGAAATACGAATGGTTGACAACAAAGGTCAAGATTTATACGTCAGTAATCTGCAAATAAAAGAAATACACAGTCCAGAGGAATTGCACGAATGTCTACGAACCGCACAACGTAACCGAGCTGTTGCGGCTACTGATTCAAATGAACGGTAAGTTTGTATGTGTATCGGTTTTGAATGTCTTACGACGATCTTATGTTCTCTATCTGTAATGCACATGGAAATAGATACGTGAATAACAGATAGAACCTATAGTTTTAAAACATTTGTTCTGAACTGTGAAGATAGAAAGCTTTTTAGGCGTACAATACTCTTGATGGCTTGTCATTCCATTTGAAAAGTAGAAAGAAACAGTAAAATTTTTTTATTTCTGCCTGGGATCAAACTCTGAACTTTCAGCACAATAGATCAGTGCGCTACCTGCTACTCTATGCTTGCTTTAGTTTATTTTGTATTTATGTTATATATATGTAGTTTAAATTGCAATAGAATATTATAAGAAGCGAAGTTTAGGCAATTAGATTTAAATAGCTCAATTATTAAAAAATATACAATTATATATTACACAATTAAATCTTGATCAATAAGAACATAAAGTTTGTCATTAAAAAATGTTTAATTATGTAAAAAATTTTGTTGAAATTATATAAAATAAGTTGCATTTTAGTGCGAATAATCTTATTTCTTAGGCTGGTAGTTCAGAGTCAACTCTGATTTCAAGAATATCTTAAGTAATGTTTTAAGATGCTAATTCTCTGTGATTGGTTAATGATATCTTAAGACAATACTTAAGATAAATCTTAAATATATGATATAATAACAAATACTTAATATGTATTTTAAATACTATTATTGCTTTGGAAAAATGACAAACCACTATCTAGTATTAAAAATGGAGTTTAATGAAGATATATTGAAGAAAATATGAAATAAAAAACAGATACAACAATCTATCCACACAGATAATAAATTAAAAAATTTTAAATAAAAAATTGGATTCAAATATGCATAGAGCAACCTTCTAAGCAAACATCTCAGGATTCCTGATTTCGCAGGCTTCTCTCACTATTACGTCATGATGACTGTTCTATTTCTATTTCGTTCTCTTATAAGTTCATAACCAACTAATCATTACAGCTCTATATTATCTGACAAGAATTTTCGATTCCGAATTAAATCTTCGATATTATTTGACAAGAGTTTTCCAAATGTCTTACAATTTCTTATTTATAATTTCTGTTTCCTGTTCCTGTTTCTTGCCATTGTGCGATAGGCTTTACATTGCACCGGCATGTTATCATTTTTTGCGATCAAACATGTACATTCTCTCTTTATCGAATTCTACTCTTTGAGTTACATTTATACTTGTTTTTAGCCTTCCTATCTTTCGATGTTAACACTCCATACAAAAGACTTAAATCAGCACAAACACTAATGCTACGCCATTTTAATACGTTATAAGATCCAGAGATTCTATCTAATGGCATATCTAATGGCATTGCACAAAATTTCAATTTACTTCGATCAACGGCGAATTAAAATTGTCATATGTTATGACAAAAATATGTTTTGGTTATATTATGCGAAATATGCAAAACATGACATTATTCTGCAAAAGATATTAATTATGCATTATAATGAATCAGATTTTGTTGGTTTCCCAACACCTTAGAATAATAAAAAGAATTTTATTAGGTTTTTCATTAGGTTTTCAATTATGCACGAAACAAAAATTCAATTCTTTATATTATAATTTAACTTAGAATGTATAATATATATAATAATATATAATATTTTACATTCTAGATCGTCTAGATCCCATTCAGTGGCAAGGATACGACTAATTGGTACACATACTATAAAACAAGAAGTATCAATAGGAAATTTGAATTTAGTCGACTTGGCTGGGTCCGAACGTTTAAAGACTGAAGAAGCTGTCAGAACGGCAGAAACGAAAAATATCAATAAGTCGCTAGCAAATCTTGGCAATGTCATTTTAGCGCTTTTAAAGAAACAGGAACATGTTCCGTACAGAAATTCTAAATTGACGCATTTACTCATGCCTTCTCTGGGAGGCAATTCAAAAACTTTGATGTTACTAAATATATCTCCGCTAGACGAATGTTATAATGAGACATTAAATTCAATGAGATTTGCTAGTAATGTTAATAACTGCAAAACTGGAAATATTAAACGAAGCCGAATGATTTTACAAAATACGACGAATTGAATTTTAATGTATTAGATCTAATTAAGAAATAGTGTTACGTTATATTTTAAGATATTTTATTTTTACAGGATTAACATTTTTATCATTACAAATGTAATTTAAAGTAGTTAAGAACATTCTCTTCTTGATTAGTACCAAAATCATAAAACTATCTCTTTTGTGACATTAATAATAATATAATATGAATTGTTAAATATATTAAATAAAGTAAATAATATATCTTCGAAAAAAGTATCAAAAAATGAAATCAATTGCCTTGTGCTTAAAAATTGCATTTTATTTTACAAAACGGATCTTTTGCCATTTAGTAAATATTTTTGAAACATTTTTCTCACATTGCTATGGATCCTTCGGCATTTAAAGATATTCTTGCATAATAAGTAAAAATAAAAACTAAAATTTTGGTTATAAACAGATCAGATTTGTTTAAAAATTTACTTTTATTTTTATTTTATAATCAGTTTTCTATCATTAAATTATGGATTATTCAATCTCTGTAATCTTATGACAGTATTTGCTGTTATCTATATAAAATTGTGTAGATAATCATCTACATAAAAAATAGCATTATCCTGTTTATTAAAATGTATATGAGCATCTTTATCTTAAATTTTAAAAAAGTGTCTTACAAATTATCTAAAATGTGAATAATAGAGTATTGTTTTCTTAGTCTCAATCTTTAAATTATCATTTATTCTAACAGGAACATTTTTCAAATGTTAATAACAAAGTTGCATTTGGAAATTCACTGTCAATACTGAAAATATATGATGCATATAAGCTATAGATTTTTAAATGACAATGTATCTGTCGAAATATAGTCCAGATTACATAGATCAGAAAGTAGTAATGCAATATTAAACTGGGCCTAAAATTTGAAAACTACAAGAAATTTTGTCAGTTATAACGTGTGTGTCATATATTTTCTTCTAATTCTAATCAAACTTGCAAACAATTATTAAAGAACCTAATTTTACATTAAAAAACCACTTAAACCAATGTAAAATTCTCAAATCTTACATATATTTAAGTGTATTGATAAAATAATTTATGAAATTTTTATATATACATTTTTTATAATGTTTTGAGATGTGACATATCCTTGATAAGTATTTTGGATTACAATAAGGAAAGAAATTGTAACTTTTTTATAAATATTTAAATCTTAACATTATATCATTTGTATACATGTTTACATAAATGTTTCACAATTAATGTAATTATATAAATTTATTTAAATTTAAGCTTTGATATTTTTGCTGCTATTCCAAAAAGTAAAATTTTTAAATTTCGTTTATACCACGCAATGTTGTAATTGAAGTGAGATTCCCAATTTTTATCTAAAAATTGTTTATAAAATATTGACATGTCATCTGCGGTTAATGTTTTTCCTTGTGCTTTTAACATCTGTTGAAATTGTTTTCGTTCCTGAAATTTATTAAATTTCGTATGTTACGTTACTCTTTTATATACCATAAAAAAAAAGTAATCACAACTCAATAAAATTACCTCGATGAAACTAATATTATGTTTAGACCAAAATATCTGGTTCCATTGTTGCGTTTCTTTCCTAAGGTCCCTGTGCATCTTTTCTAAATATGTTTCCTTTGTAGAACTTGCAAATACAATAGGTCTTAGGTTCGAAACTGGATCAGGAGGACCAATTACATCATGAAGTTCAAGATTATTTTTTAATTTAGTTGTTTTCTGGCAGAAATAAAGAAATGTGTAAAATATAAATTGATTTAGATAGAAAATGTTATACTATTGTACATTCTTATTCTAGTAGAATATAATAATGATTAAAATTATTCTACTCCATGTTATAAAAACAAAACGTCAATTTATAAAATATATTTACCGTACTGAATAACAGACACGATTTTATGAAATGTTTCGTATGACAATTATGACATTGCAGCAAGATATTCACCATCTTTTTTAAATGTTATCATTCATACAATGAATCAAATACAATGAGATGGTTGTTCCTTTTCTTCTACGTCTATTTTTTCCTTTTTTTTTATAGCCCTGGCTTTATAAATTAGAGTTGATCTTAGCCAGCATCATAAATCACAACTTGCTTCTCTGTTTATTGGTCTAGTCTCTAGAGATCCATATCGTCCAATTATATTTAGTAAGAAGAAATTTGATAAAGAAATTAATAACTTAGTCATGTGGGTTTTACAATGCAAATCTTATTGTAAAGGTCAGAGCACATAGGCAATATAATAGACTCAAATTGTAAATATAAGTAATGCTTAAGTTTTGGTATATTCCATAAAATTCAAAGGCCATAAATAAAGATAAGTAAATAATCTGATTATCTCTAAATTAATAAAGACTAATTAAATTTAGCTGTTCTTAAGTAAATTTTTATAAAGTAATTATAAAAAAAATGTGTATTTTTGTATATTTATAAAAAGTGGTGTATATGTAAGCAGCATTTTGTTCCTGTAATAGTAATCTAAGAAAAAGTACATAAGCATTGACGTGAAAAAGAAATAAAATAATATTTTTAATTATTTTAACAAAAATTTGCTAATTTAAATACTAGTTTAAAATTACTACTGCTTTTTATATACGTTACATTAAAAGTACGTTGTTTTTGCACAAGACTTTATAAAAACTTTATTATTTAAAAATCACAAAATTTAATTATTCTTTCCTAATTTAGAGATAAAAAAAATAATCAGATTATTTATCTCTGAAACTTTACTTCGAATCTTACGGAAAGTGTGTGCCTGTGTCCCCGACCTAACCTCGAAACTTTACTGTTAATATTGGCTGTTTTCCAGGTACACAGACGACACAGTATAACAATAGGTTTGTTTTTTATTCCTGCACTGCTGCACTAGTGCAATAAGTTAGAATGAGAAAAAATATATTCGTCTTATTCTAACTTATTGCACCAGTGCAGCAGTGCAGGAATAAAAAACAAACCTAAAGGGTACGTTCAGAAAACACAACCGTTGCACAACAGTTGAGTAATTTGTTAATATAATCGGTCTGAATTTAGAGATAACAATAATCACTGACTTGTGTAAGTGAGACACATTGATATGTTCTTTCTCACACTAATGGACACAGTGTTACACTGTGTCATCTGTGTATCTAGCTCTGGGCCCCTATTCTTGAATTCATTCGCAAGAGAAACGTATTCGCAAATTCTGTTCTTACAGAAAAGTTAAAAATTTATTGGCTATCGTATGGCTTTTAACCAATAAACTTGCAACTTTTCTGTTAGAGCGGGTATTTGCGCATACGTTTTCTTGCGAATGAATTCAAGAATAGGGGCCCAGGAAAACAGCTAAAGTTACGTCTTATACGAAAAATGAACAGAATGGCCCTTACGTTCATGACTTAAGTCTGTTCATTGAATTGTATGGTAATGACTGCGTAAAAGGCATAGACCTTATAGATATGGACTGGCAATACCAAGCGAAACCGTGTCCATACTTCTCTCTCTAAAGAGTCCGGAAATATGTTTCGCGCATCTTGTACATATTATACATTGAAATCCAATGATTGGATACGTTTTGGTCACGTGTTTTAACTTATGTGTGTGTATATATATGTATATACATATATATGCATGTGTGCTGACATGCGCGATAGTTATTTCCGGTAACTTTAGAGAAAGAAGTACTAAAAAGTCTGTTTCTCTCTCGCACCTCTTCTGGACACCGTTTTCTATACACAAACTGTAAGCAATTGCCGGTCCATATCTATAAGGTCTATGGTAAAAAGTAGCTTTGCAACTGTTGTAAAATTTTTTTGTATGATTAATTTAAATCAGATAGAAATTGAGGGCAAGAATTAATTATATTGAAAAATTTCACAACAGTTACGAAGCTGCTTTTTTTGCTAGATGCAAATTGCCTTGTTTTTTTTTCATTGCACTGCAACATTGGTACAATAAATTATAATAGAAACACATATGTATATGTCTCTCACTCACTTATTGCACCAGTGTAGCAGTGCAGCGAAAAAGAATAATCACAATATAAAATTTGCATCATATTAAATACTTGAAGAAAGAGTAAGTAGAGAAAATTTAGATATTTTCATTATTTTAAAAACAATTTAATTTTTAATAACAAAAAAATAATTAAATTATAAAAACGTTATCAAGTAAAAATGTAATCACTTACATATTATATATTTAAAGTGTAATGTTAACACATTTTTCTAGTCTAATTTTAATTTATTATTTCAATTTGTAGTTTATTACACGTATGATACATCCTTAAGTTTGCAGTAATTGTCGAACATTATGTAGAAAGGTAATTAGAAGAAAATTTTGAACACGATAATATTGTAGCTATCTATATTTCAGACTTATAGACACAATTTGTAGCTCTAGATATCTGAATTCCAGCACAGTGACAAAGTAATTATTTATCACACGCATAATTGAAAACTTAAAATGAATTGAATTACAGTCAAAATTGCATAGCATGAATTGCAATCGCAATTCGAGTAAAAGCGCATCGATTAAAATGTCGTTTACGAATTTTAAGAAATATATTTATTAAATACTTCCTTCTGTAGGAGGCATTCAGATTTCTGTTTTAATGGAGATCTAATAGTTTGAATATATACAGTGATATAAAAACATACTTTTCGAAAATGTCACTATGTTAATTGAATCAATGTACACTTTGTTCATAGTCTGCATAATTTAGTTATTCAATCAAAAAATTTTTCAGATAATCCAAAGAAACTAGAAAATTTATTCCATGCAATCTCTAATAGATATAAAATATTTATAGTAGAGTTATTTCAATTAAAAATTATCATGATTTCTTTACAAGTGAGCGATGATTTAAAAAATGCAAAAATTACGAAATTCAAAAGTTGTATATTCGATTGATTAAAGAGAAAAGTTTTTTTTACAATATAATAATCGAAACCACAAGTATACATCTTGATATTAAATTGAACTTATAAGTAGTAGATTCTAAATGAATGATAATTGAGAGATACTTTTTGTCACAGCATGAATCAAGAAATAGTTTAGCAGAATTTCCATCGATTTCCACATTCGTTACACAACACGAAGGTAGTCATCGGTTCGTCAGCTGAACGTGTCTGCACCTGATTGTATGTGCAATTGCGTTTCTTGCATTTGCCGCATTTGAGCAAGTCGGTCTTAGTACCCTGCACGGTAGCGAGTTGGGCATCATTGATGGCTTCTTTTTTGAATTGTTCACGCAGTTGCTTTATCTCGTCACTTGCCATTTCCTCCGCCGTCATGACTGCTAATCTGGCGGGTGTAATCGCACCTACCAGGAAATTTGTTCGTAAATTGGGATTCTTTACGTCGCGCAAATTAGCGACTCTGCTGCGTACCTGTATTTAAGTATGTAAACAGAAAAACATTAATGTCAAATTAAAATTAAATTATACAATTTTGTGTGTGTGTGTGTGTGTGGGTGTGGTGCGCGCGCGCGTACATATATAACTGTGTGTGTGTGTGTGTGTGTGTGTGTGTGTGTGTGTGTGTGCGTGTGCGTGTGTGTGTAGAAATATATATATATATATATATATATATATATATATATATATATATAATATTATAACAAAATTAATATTTACATTACTTCTAGAGAACTTGAAGCAAGTAATTTGTGATTAGCTCATTACTTAACTCATATTTAATACTGCTATAAATAATTAAAATTTTATTTTCTCTCCCTGAATAATTTTATACTTGCATCACTTTTATTGCTGAGGTGCAATATGTTTAATTACCCTATTTTTGTATCTGTTGTCAGTATTTTTAAATTCTGCATAGATTGCTTCTTCCAATTCTTCTGCTAACTCTTCGGGACTGGCACATCCATCGATGACTTTCCCATCAACACGTAAAGCTGCCGCTAACAGTTCTCTGCATTTTAATCTGACTGCATCTGTTGTGGTAGGAGCAGGGAAAGACGCCTGTTTCCTTTGAAAGTCTTTAACAGGTTTCTCTTCTTTCACTTTTGCATCGGTTGCATCTGTCATATCTTTCTCCTTCTTCTGATCGTTTTCTTCCTTCGCTTTGTCTGGTTTTTCATCCTTCTTTTTTGAACTCGATGATATTGAATCTTTCTCTTTATTCGATCCTAATACCAAACAAATTATACCAAGATTAATTAATTACATATAGATTAATTAGGGCTGATGATTTGCTTCAAAGACTTTGATATTTGCACTTCAAAGCTTTAAAGATTTGAAGAATCAAAATTATATAATTATTCATTTAACATAGTAGTAATATTGTAGCAATAGGTAGACATAAAAATATATAATGCCTTATACTATATATGATAAAATCCAAAATAAGTTTAATCTTTTATTAATTTTAGGATTCTGTTTCAATTTTTCGTGTTTAGGATAATTGTTTTATAAGAAAAACTTAATAAGTCAAAACATTCATATTAATTTATTACTTTTTATTCATTTGAGAATAAATTAATTTTTATTTTTTCAAAGTTCTTAATTATTTTTTAAAATCTTAGATTATATCATTAACTGTTATTTTTCCTTTCTTTGTATATGTATATATCATTTGTATTGTATATGATTTGTATATGTATATATCATTGAAACTGATTAACTAATTATTCCAAAAACCTATTTTATACATGTTTATTTAATGAGAATCATTTGATTCTTTATTAGAAACTCTGATCAAATTATATAAAATATTCTAAGTTATAATATAATACTTTCAAATTGTAATTCAAAAATTTTATTTTATTTTTATTTATATCTATATCTTTAGCATTTCCTGAATAAATTTACAATTCGTATAAATATATTTTTCGAAGTTTAATTCAAGTTAATTTCAAATCCACAAAAAAATTTGAAGCTTTGAATGTTTAAAGTTGCCAACTCTGTAACAGCTTTATTATTTATTAATGATCTATATATAAAAATTGATTATATTTCAGTTAGTTTGCATACCAGATAAGAATTTTTTCCAATTTTTAATGAGAGTTTTTGACAAAGAAATAACTTCCTCATCCCTGCTGGATTTTCTCAAGGCATTCACAGTCATTCCAATACGTGTCTTAGTCAAAAGTTCCAAGTCGACAGGCAACTTCTGAAGTATCTTGAGCAGTTCCAAAGCCTGTTCTTGGCCCTAATTAACAAAGATGTATAATAATCACTGTATACAACAATAAATATTTTGTTTCAATATAATTTTGGCTATGGTCAACTTGATGTTACAAATGCTTTGAAATGTTTTTCTTCTACTTCTACTTTTATTGAAAGAAAAGAGAAAAATATTTTAAAACACTTGTAGCATTAAATTGACCGCAATTAAACATGATATGTGTACAAATTCTTTATACAAACCTAATATTATAATATTTATTTTAAAAAGAAACAAGAGTTACAAATCTTAATATGAAATATAAATCATTTAAAAGTACAAAGTATAAGATATTTATTATAATTTTTTATTGTGACTCCAATTCTCTACTGAGTTGAATTGAAGACTATTGTTTGAGTTTGAAGTTTGAATTAAATTATAAATAAAAAGTGACATATGTTGATTTATGTCAAGTGTCGACTGTTTTCTAAGGAAAATAGCCAATATCACAAAAATCTCATCTATCATCTCTCATAACATAATATTATAAATGATCATCATAATAACATCCTTATAAAGTTATTATGACTGTATTTTATCTGACAAGTGACATAAAATGACACTTTAAATACTTTACAGTAATGTACATTCGCAACGCTGTATAATATTGTATACAACCAAGTATTTTCCAACTATGGCCCAAACTAACACAACTATACACAGCTAAAATGCTGTGTTTGACTATGTTATTTTATATTTTGGATATTGATATCATAACATAATATCATAAGAACTTTTAAGAAAAGATTTTTATGTTCTATCTGAATCCATGGATATCAATACATTTTTGGCGATATAAAATGTAATGTTGAAATAAAAGATGAAATAAAAAAGCTAAGCAGCATTTTAGTTATAATCGACATTGTGTAAAACTGTTACATAGTGTATTCTATTGCTGGGAGAACAGCTTATGTTCTATCTGGGGAGCAACATAAAACAACAACAATCGAACATGGCATTTTACTGTAATGTCACACTTGGAAAACACCGAATCGTACAGTGTGTTAATATTGCCTGTATGAGTTATGGAAAAGCATCCATCATTAAGAGAGGAAGTGCGCTTTCCTCGCATCGGAAGATCTCGTCTTAATACGCGCGCACTCCGATATACTACGATCTTTATTTTACTCACTTATTACTCACCGTCCCGTCACCACTCGACATCTTGTTGAGCTTCTTTTGTATACGTAGCACTTCCTCCTCGGCGCTCATTGTCAGCGATCACACGAAATTACTTCACAAAATCGGTTACAAAGAAGCGCGAATACGGACAACAATCGTTGACGCTCACGGCCGTGTCTCACGATTACTGTCCCGCGACATGCAACGGTGAACTTAAAGATTAAAGCCTATATATGTACACATACATACACTGGCAGCGAAAACGCACTGTTACACTGATGCAACAAAAACGAACAGACTTATGGTCTGTTCTCTTTCGTTGCACTTTGCTGCACTAATGCAATAAGTTAAAATAAGAAAAAAAAATTTGGTTAAGTCAGCGGCATAATTCACGATACTTGTTTTCGTGCTAGATTGCTTGCTGGATGAAAAGATTCTGTTCTAATTGGTGTATTTTTATTTATCTTTAGCAAAGAGTAAAAAATCATATAAAAGATGCTGTATCAGTAGTGGGGGTACGATTTACTGGAGACGGATGTAGTCGAGCAGTCATCTTAAGTATCCACTTTTGTGACATGCGCATCAGCGCATTTTTATGGTATGCTTTCATGGTAATGTATGCGCGTGTGTATGCGTGAACATCTTGAATACCCAGTATACCCACTTTTATATTAAGACATCCGTCGTCATCGTTGAAACCAAATGCTTCCTCCTGCTATTCGCTATGGAATAAGCTTGACGTTAGTAATATATGAGTATTATATATGTGATTATTCGTTATTCTTTATTATATTATGTCTGTGTATAGCATTCTCAGGGGGTCATTCTATATTTCTGAAGAAAGTGAAAATGTGAAAAGTGATAAGTGAATGAGTAACACTGTCTCCATTGATTGATATATACTTTTAGCATTAACGATATACACCAATCACTATTGTTCATTTTTCAAATTTTCACTTCTTCAAAAATACAGAATCGACCCCAGACTCATGGCTATCTCACTATTAGTTTCTCGTAATAAAAAAATTTCATCAGAAAGAATAAAGGCATTGTATATTATATTGTGATTTTATATTAATTATATATTTTAATCCATATTTTAATGAAATAATTCCTTGGAGATGCAAGTCCGCAAAATTGAATTCAAAAACAAAAGTAAATAATATGTATTTTGATAGAATAATATTCAGTTTTTCTGTGTAAAAATTAATTCAGGGATATATAATATTCCTTCAAGTTATGTGCCAAAATATATATTAATATTGTATTTTAGCAAATATTAGAAACTTCAAATATATTAGACTGTGATCAATAATTAAATGATTCAAAATGTTTGATTAATTAATCGAAACAAAAGAATTTTATGAATTGATTAATCAAAGAATACTTTAAAGTATAAACTTTTGTTACGTCAAGTTGACTATAGCCCTAATATTATATGTATATTGTGTTACAATATTACACTATAATATTTCTTCTATATTTATTGCTGCAATATTACAGCAACATTTTATAACATTGTTGTAATGTTACACTTTTGATTAAATATTATATTTTACTGCAATAACTGCAACATTTAACACAATGACTATACTTTTTATTTAAAATTAGTTTACGAGGTACATTTATATACATAAAAAATTTATGACTATTACATTAAGCTTATGCAATATAGACAGTATATTCGTGCATGTGTGCATGTGCGTGCGTGCTGCGCGCGCGCGCGCATGTGTGTGTATGTGTATTAACATAAGTAGACTCTATTAAAATCCACATTTATTATATTCGGCATTTGGATAAAAACTTAATAGTCATTTACATCTAATTTGTATCAACTTGCCATGGGTGGTAATACCGGAATGTCGTAAGTTTCTCGCTTTTTTTTCGCTTCGAACAACTCGCGTGAAACGTCCATCGTTCGGATTGTATTTAAGCGACGCAAAACTTTAAAAGATTAAAATTTGTATACCACGCGTGTACGGTTAAACGTGACAATTTAAATTTGTATTTTGTTTCATAAAAATCTTGAGACCTTACTTGTTATCTTAAGCACAAGTTATCAGACAATCACGCTTCGCATTTTAAATATGAATACAAGATCATTAGTTCAAACATTGTTTAAAACATTACATTTTGTATCAATATCCTACATTTGGCGTTAAATGTGGCCGTTTGATCGTCAAGCACAATTATAATCTTTATGTAAACCTTGCGTGATACAAAATTCAAAGTTCTTTTTAGATGCCTTTAGTGGAATTAGGAAGTACAGATCATATATAGGTTTTTTGGATGTTTCTATTACTTGTATACGCGATCGTAGAATAATCTATAACAACAAAATGAAGTATACATGAGACAAGGACAAACAGGGAATATCGCGAGGAAACGTGAGGATATTATTAACCAGAATATGATGTCTATAGGCCCGCGGTAATAATATATAATGTTCTGTAAACTTCAAAAGGCGCTCACTCTCTTAATTAAGAGTGAGCTACGTATCCTTTGATTGACGCAACAACCACAGTGCCGCCGATGATAAACTCGTTCTTAAATTACAAATAGATATACACGCATCTAAAGTTACCTTCCAAAAGACTGGTGTCCACCACTCGTCATAACGTTCTCGTTTCTTTTCTCTTTCGTACTCTTTCATTAATTAACTTACTGTATACACATAGGCTGGACTCATATTTTTATAATTAATGTACATCGAGTCAATTTTTACACATTTTTTCAATATGAATTTTTTTATCGAATAAACATTTAACAAACACTTGAGATTCTTGCGGTACATGGATATACAATATACATATGCACGCGCGCGCGCGCGAGCACACACACACACACACACAGACACGCACGCACACACACGCGCGCGCGCGCGCATGCATGGGGCGTGAGGTGTATTTTATGTGTATATGTGTGCACATGTACACATATACACACATACACATATGCATTATACACATATAATAGATATATATTCTTTATTTCTTGCATGACGAACGATATATAATATATGCATCCCTGTGTAATTCGTTTATCAATAGAATTTCCTTTTATATTCATCTCTGTTTCTTTTTTTCTCCAAAATGCATGACATAAAAATAAATGCTTATATTTATGTATTTACTTTTCTCCTATCTGCTTACACACATCTTCCCGCGACGTATATGCTTAATTAATAACGATATATAGCTTAACTTCTTTTTACAAAATATCACAAAAATCACACCAGCCTTTGTCCGCAGCAAGAAAAATCATGTTAAAATCTCATCAAAACGATACTTTCGGTCCGTTCTGCGCGTATCATTCTCGCATTTGAAAACATTAACACATATTAACAATATATCGATGCGATTGCACGTGCTCGTAGGAATATGCGGCCATGCCGTGTAATTGTCGCTGGCAGTGATTTACGTGACAGACAAAAATTTTATGCACCAAATATTTTTAAAAATTTTGAACTATTATTAAAAATTTCGAAGAAAAATATGCGATTGCAACATCGATGCCTTTATATTTCTCAATATGCGTTTAACAAACATCTTTATTAATTTTATAAATTTTTTTATAAATATATAATCATATGTAAATCAAAGTTTGATCACAGGGTGCGTACCTAAATTTTATTTAAAAAATTCCCTGAGAATTCCAGGTTTTTCCAGAAATTTTATTCAAAATTGCAGACAAAATTAGAGAATCTTTTAACACAATTTTGACAAATTTATTTTATTGTATCTTTACTAATTGTTCTAAATGTTAAAGTTGAATGTTTCATTATGAAAGCAACTTTAATGCCTTGTAATTTCAAAACGATTTAGAATAGAATATATTTATTAGACATTTTTGACTAGCTTTTATATGTAAAACTTGCTGTATTAGTTTTTGCACTGAGTTCAGAAAGAGATACTTTGGATATATAAGCAATTTTATATACGCCTTATATTGCATTCAAGCACGAATTTAATTACTAATACTTATAAAACTGATTTGTATTTAATAAAGTTTGATCATAAAATGTGCAAGAGTACATAAATATTTGTACAAAAATTATACCAGTTTATCTTTACAATATTTTAAAAATATTGCTACATTTTTAGGATTATTTTTACATAGTTTTAATGTTTTTGAAACATTGCATTGTAATATGTAAGACTGTTGCTGCAATGTAGTTGTCCCATGCTGTACAAGTTGTCAAATAAAATCAGAATCAACTCTAATCTGAAATTTTATTTTTTCAATCAAAACTAAAGAAAGACTAAAAATTGTCGCACATCATCCGATAATAACCAAATTGGTCACGAAACAATCTGCATCGACATATTATGGCATCTTTTGGTACGGAAGGTATATTATGTCACGTTTTTACCGCGTGCACGTGGTATCGCACGTATATTTGCATATTTTTCATGCACAAGGTATAATATCACCTTAGGATCTAGACATTGACTTTTCTTTTTTTTCTTTTATTATTTTTCTTTTAACATTATCACGAATTTTGTTGTCTAAGTCGCGTAAGTCGGTCTCGATTCGAGAGAAGTGTTCACGCACTGTGAAGCTCACCATCTCGTACTCTTTGAACATCCGAAGAACAAGGAAAGCGAATCGGACGACGAAACAATGAAAGCGCTAGTGACCAGCACGATGCGCGACGCACGCGTCTTCACAGAGAGTAGATCGCGCGTGTTGAAGGCGGAAAAAAATTACATCTAAACGCTACTGTCTTTTATTAATACATGTTTGTCCAATCGTTCTTATTGCACTAACTCTTCTAGCGAGGCCTGACGTAAACGCGAAAATTTCTGGAAATTCGGAGAATATTTTCTATGTGCACCGATCAAGTAGTCTGATACCTCCTTCAGAGAAAAATCTCGTGACCTATTACTAGGGCATTATTTATTCAAAAAGAATCGCTCGATGTAAAGTTACTCAGTATGTCGGTTTCTTTCTTATAATTTTTTTACATATTTTATCAAATTGTTATTTTCAAAGGAAAACTTCGGATAGCCGTGAAGAGAACCTCCGTATATAAAATATTTAATTTTTTAAAAATTGCATAATACCTATATATATTTCTATATTATCGGAATTATTTACCTCTGCCAGTTTCTCTCTTTCTTTCTCTTTCTCGATTTTATTCATTATGAAAGAGAAATGAGAAACAGCGAGCGCAATAATTTAAGTTGCTTTCTTTCTGCTATTAAACTTGCCATTTTATTATCTTTATTTAATCTTTTTATTTGATGATTTATAAGAAATTCCTCATTTTAGAAAAATGATTTCGTACATAACAAAGACACTTATACTGATGTTCTCATAGCCATGTATCTTTCGAAAAATCATATCCCGGTTCATATATATGGTTGATATATTATCTATAATGCGTTCGTGTCTTTCTCATAATAGGCGCAATATAAAATGAATCTCTAGGATTCGAAATATACATTTGTTGTTTTAACACAGCTCTTTCGCAAATTCCCTGTACTTGTGTCCCTGAATGTTTCGATAAAATACAACTCGTTGAAAGTGTTCTAAGTAGACGTCTGAGGTCGCAATTAGCATTCAAAAATATATACATGGATTATCATGAATATTTAATTCTTCCTGCGAATTATCCAAGGCAACACGATGCATTAAATTTGTTTTATACAGTTGTGAGAAAGTTTCGACGCCTTACTTTATATCGATAACGTCAACAAAGTATTTACGAATGTCATTCATTTTTAAAGAATGCGTGTTTATAATTTATTTTCTCCCACTAAATCGTGGAACGACAAAATACTTAATCTATAATTTCTTTTTCATAACAATTAATTGGAATTATCCAGACAAGTGTTTGTTAATAATATTATTAAATGTTTCCATTTCAGTTTTTACATCAAGTCTCGAAATCATTCGTTGTTCGCCGATAAGACACTGGGATCGAAAATTTGTCAAGCAATATCCAATTGGTGAGTAAAAGCTATTTAACGCGCTCGAGCTCATCTCAACAATGTTAACAGCGATTCGTTAAAAAGATTACAAATCGTGTGACTCACAATAAAAAAAAATATATAGAATGGACAAATACAATTTGTCATCCATAATTAACTATACAACAATCTCGCGCATTAAACGCGCGAAGTGCACTAGAAACATTTGCAAAATTCACAAACTTTGCGCTTTCACGTCTAGCACAAAAAAAGGGAGGTTGGCAAGCTTGCGACGTACTATCGCAAATCATCATTAACCTCTTAAAGTATTAGGCCTTGCGCACAATAGAACAATGTTAAATATTAAGAATAGGGACAAAAATTTTAAAGTTTTCTCAACGAACATTAGCACAATACGAATAAAATGTAAGGCATAAATGTCATATAAGATATAATATAAATTATTATTTATCTGTAGTGTTCAAAGAGAAAACTGATTCTAAAATTCCTATTCCTAGTGTCTAATATTCTTCCATTGTGTGCAGGACCTTACAGATCACTTCTTCCTTATTACTTGGCCGTTGTTATCTATCGTTTTATTTGGAAAAAAAATATTTGAAAATCTTAAACTCGGGACTGTGCACGAATTTGCACGCGACATCAACCGTGTTTCCACAAGTGGAACATTCGTAGCTGACTGTACGTCTGGAACAGTAGACACGCGTGATGATGGTGAGTTCTTCTATTTGCACTGAGAAATGCACTTCTAGAGATCCCAAAGAGCATTTACACAGTTTCGTGCAATTAATTGATGCTTTCTACACTAGCAGAATGATCTTTATGCACTTCATTTGGCTTCATCCTGCTCCATCGGCTCTTCGGAAACCTCTCGGGAATGTTCTGGCGTAGTCCTATTATTTTTAAAAATACGCACACATATATATATGTATATATATATATATATATAAAACACACACGCACGCACGCACGCGCACACAAACACACACACACACACACACACACACACACAAAGTTTGGAAACGCTTAAAATTTTTCGTATTTCATAAGAAAATAAGTACAAAACGTCTTTAAAAATTTTTCAAAAAATGTATGTGAATCGAATATATTATAAGAAACATTTTTTTTCTATACTTATTGTAAATATTTTAGTTTCAAAAAAACATTTTATAAGAAACGAGTTTTAAAAAATTCAATTTATTGTGAAAACTCATCGCATCAATTAAAAAAAAAATATTTTGAAGGTTAAAAAACTCTTACTTTAAAATACCATTTAACTTAAAATATTAAATTTTATCCGCAATAATGTTTCATCAGGTTTCACTGGCTTCAAAATAAGACAATTATATTGGAGAAAAAATTCGATTTTATGCAATTTAAAAATAAAATGTATAGAGATAAAATAAAAATACTGATTTAGTTCTATCTTTGTTCTTTATAATGCACGTTTGAAAAATTTTTTTACGATTTTTATTTCATCAAGATATTTAACTTTTCGTAAGTGTATATGAAAATAACAAAGGTACCGGGGCATAACAAAGGTACCGGACATAATAATCTTTTTACAGAAATGTAATAAAATATAACATAATGATTTCTATTGTATTAAATTTTTTGCAATTTATTTAAACAATTATTGTTTAAGTAAAATATTTTAACCATTTGTAATCACCCGGTCTATTTAATTCCCCAAAATTTTTACATTGATATTATGAGTACTAAATTCTATTCTCAAAAGCGTGACATGTTGTGCTCTTTACTGATGGTTTGAGATGTCTAGTTTACGACTATATACACGTCATAACTCGCAAAACATCAGTGTGCTTTTAGTTGTCATTTAAAGTAGATGTTCTGAAATCTGGAGTCCATGGTGACCCCAAATGTGATTAGAACGATTAGAAAGTTTTTTGTTAATTTCGAGCAATTATTTTCCGCCATTTTTGTGCTCCAAACGCTTCAAAAAGTGATAAGTAATATTATGATTCCCTCAAATTTTTTTTCCACTGCATTTTTTCATGGTTTTTGAATATTTAGATGGCACATAATTTGCGTTTGCAATCTCGATTGTAGAACAAAAATTGAAAAAAAAAAGTTGAATTTTGATAATTTTTTAAATCATTTTTTTCAAGAATTTTTCTGAATGCTTTAAACATAATTATTTTAATTATAAAAACATGTTTTTCAATGTACAAATCATGTGTGGAAATTTTTAATTCTCGATAGGACGTATACTTTTTTGGCGCAAGCATTTAAAGTTGTTGGAATCACCTGTGTGATTAGTATTGAATTTTTCAGGTATGATTACAAAGAGTAAAATAAAATAAAAAAATATTTTTTATAATATGTTTAAATAAATTGTAAAAAAAATTTTGTGCTGTTTTACACAATTTGATGCTGTATCCTATTTCTAATAGTTGCTTGTAGTTCATGGTTTTAGTATGGGCACTAATGAATTGATTGGTACTGAAATGCTATTATTTTTTGCAGATCCTAAAATTATATATGAAAATTTGATAATTGTTAGAATAAAGAATTGCTGGATATGTGCAATCGTTGAGAAAAAAATGTATTATAATAATATACAGCTTTTATTATAATAAATATGAATTTGTTCCCAAAATGACTTTCGAATGTATACTGCACGTCAACGATTCGTTCCATTTCCCTAGCGAGTTATAGTATATGTTACGTATCCTATATAAACTCGCTAGGGGAATGGAACGAATCGTTGATTGCGCAGTGTATGTTCATACAAAACAGTTGTGACAAAATTGTGAAGTAATCCCATTATATTCAGCATAAAAAAACATAGACCTTAACTTAATTTTTTTTAAATTAGTAATCTATTTAAACTATTATTTAACAATAAAACTTGTGTTTTTTTAATAGTGAATATTCCAAAAATTATCTTAGTAACACACAAAATCGGTTGTCATTTTTAATATGATAAAAACTTGTTTTTAACATATTGTTTAACGCTTACAGTTTTCATCATGCCCCGGAATCCTCTACGTATATATTATTCAATTATTATTTAATACTTTAGAAATAGATAATTTAAAACAGTAATATTAAAAAAATTATATTGAGTACTAACGTAAGATTTGTAGGCTGCTGCATAGATAAAGAGGCCATTGCGGACACGGTTTCCGTTTCGTCATGTTCTTTTTGGCTTGCCTCTATGGCGCTCATTGCGACTGTATGGGCAGCCAGCTTTACACAAGGCCAATGCGACATCTACGAAATAATATAATAATATGTTAAATGATAAAATATACATATATGCACACACACACACACACACACACGCACGCACGCACGCACGCACGCACGCACGCACGCACGCACGCACGCACGCACGCACGCACGCACACACACAATGTGTACTAATCTCAAATTATTTTTAATACCTCACAGCAAACTTATAAACGTAAAAGCAAGAACACAGATTTTTGCATAACACGTGACGCATAATATGGAAAATCAATCAAAGTTTTTTATTTCCCCAGGATAGCAACGAAAGACTCTAACTAATTAATTTTTTATGCGTTATATAAAAAAATTACTTATACTAATAAGCAGATTAGGCAACCCAAAAATTCAAAAAAATCTGAAATGTTGTATGCAAATAGAATAATTTATCCATAACACAAAGCTATTTTTTGTTCATTTCAATTACGGTTGGAAAAGATAAAATTACCTGTTAAAAAAATGTAATTTTAAAGGTTGGTGGTAGTGAAAATAACTCGAAAAGCATGAATTTCTTGATATTTATCTATATGCAGCTTTGTAGACACATAAAAAAGAGATATAACTTTCGTTTAAATTCTTTTTCTATATCTTTCATCATTTAGCAGTTATTCCGCAAAAAAAGAAAAATCTATGTTTTTTTTAAACATGATCACTCACTTGACTCAAACTTGACATATGGTGTCAAGATCATAATCCTGAATGACTTTCAAGAAGTATTAATCGTTGCTCATTACCCGTTAAAAAGTTATTAATAAAAATATTTCACGGAACAAAAAAATTTTCTTTTTTTGAAATTAGATTAAGATACATTTTACTTGTTTTGAGATGAAGAAAAAAGTAAACATATACAACTGTTAAAACAGCACCTACAAAGTCAAAAATTTATGTAGAACAAAAAAATTATAAATCACATTTTGAGGTCTAATTCATACTTCTTCCTAATTATGGTTTACAATTGAAAGTCAAAATAAAAAAAACTCATGTAGAATCAAACAATTAGACTTCGTTTCATAAGTAAGAGGATAGTGTAGCGTGAATTTTGATCCGCGTGGAAAGTCGAATCAAAAACCCAAATAAAACTCAAATAATCTAACCTGATTTAATCTAATTTCCAAATGAGAAAAATTTTTATCCCGTTTATGAATCAATGTTTTGTTAATAATTTTTTAATAAATAATAAGCTAAATACATTTTAAAAATCACTCAGAGTTATAACTTTAACAAAATATGTTAAGATTATTGAAGAAATAGCTTCCTTATACTTAATAATTATCAACATTTTCTGTAATTGCAAATGTAGACAATAGATTATGTTAGCTAAAAAGCCGCAAATAAAAAATATGATTTTATTGTTGTTAATTTTATTAGCATACTTTCGTCAATATATCAAATAAATATATCAAAATATTTTTTAATTAAAAAGTTTGCCAAATTTCTAATTTCATGATAAAATCGAACACCAGTAGTTCGAGGTTTGTTAAAGAGTAAATTTTCAAATTTTAATGTTTATATGATAAACTATTCTCAAAGATATCACTTTATTTTGTTGAACATTACTCATATTTTGATAAATAATTTATCTAAAAAATATAAACAGTAACTATAAAAATAACTACTATATAAATTAGTTACTAGTTAAAAAATGTAACTAAGTTATGGTATTATATATTAATAAAAATAAAAAGAAAGGAATGGAGAGATATCTGTCGAATTTCTGTTTATCCAATTATAGTTAAACTATATTGAAAAGAAATGCGCTATTCTTGCAAAGTTAAATTATAGTTATTGAAAATAGTAAAAATTCTAACTTTTTTTTGTTACAAGTAACGAGTTATTGCTTAATCATATAAGTAAATAAGGATTAGCTTCAACTATGTTACGTGTGATATTCGACTTACTTGGATAGCAATGGTTTTTTGCAACGTATCAATGGCGTTTTGACAGGGAATTCTCGTGAGTTCTTCGTCCCGAAGTGGACTGAGTTCATCACCGAGTAACGCTCGAACGCACTCTTGTGCCGAATCGCAGATCGCTGCTAAATCATAGCCTCCTTCCAAGGCGAGGACAACCTTTCCATCAGCCAGATTAAGTAACTGTTGCGTCATCCTGCCAAAGCATGCCGGACTGACTTTGTAGCCACCCAATGGTGCTGGATGGCCTACAGCCGCATCAAAACCGGCCGAGACAATCACGATGTCCGGATCGAATTCCTTAGCAATTGGCATAACAATTGTACGAAACGCCGCGAGATACTCTGCGTCACCCATAGGCGGATTTAGACCACCAGACCATGCCACGTTCACGTTATAGCCGAGACCTTCACCAGCGCCGCATTCAGTAGATCCACCGGTTCCGGGAAAGAAGTTACCGTCGTCGTGTCTGTGTATCGATAGATACAGCACTCGCGGATCATCATAAAACATCTGTTGCGTACCGTTCCCATGATGAACGTCCTGAAGAAGCATATAATATTTTATATATATAAAATGCATATAAAATTATATGCTTATACATATATTATGTATATTATATTTTATGCATAAATATTATGCATATAATATTTTGTTATATAGCATATCCGAAAGAATCGCCTAATCTTGATATAATTTCGATACGTATTGCATTATTTAGTTTCATGATGTAGAAATGTTTAAAGTCGTGAAATTGTGTGCTCTCGTTGAATAAAGAAATTATGCTGCACAATATAATATATAATAAAATATGAATAATGATTCTCACCCAATCTAAGATTAAAATTTTTCTAACGTCGAGTTTCTGCTGAAGTAGTCTCGCTGCGATTGCCACTGAATTGAAAAAACAGAAACCCATAGCTTGGTTAGTCTCTGCATGATGTCCGGGTGGTCTCACTACAGCAAAGCCGTTCTTAATATCGCCTAGAGCTGTCTTGAATGCAAGATCAACAACACACCCTACCGCCATTCGAGCAGCAGGTGCAGTATTAAGCTCGTTCCATGTTGTATCAGAATCAACGCCAACTCCACCGCAGGGAAGTCGGACGAAACTTTTGATAGGCAACTGCGACAGCTTGGACATATCTACTTTCTGTCGATTCAACGGATTCGTTCCTGTGCATATCATGGGTTTACTAATTACTATTACTGCTTATTGATATAATTCCACAATTTAAGATTTAAGTTTATTATTTAAAAACATTGTGCAAAGGGTCCATTCTACTTTATCAGGTTAGAATTAAAAAATTTTTTTGCATAATTTGTTCTAGTGTGTAGAATATAACTGTAATTATCATTTAGCTGTAAGTATCAAAATATAAAGGTTTATATCAATATAAAAACCATAAAAATCAATACAAACTTTAAATGCATTTTTTAAAAACATTTTTTGAGCTGGCAAAAGTGATAGAGCACAATATTCAACAAATGACCACTAATCTTTTTTTAAAATGTAAAGCAATGTTTTATGCATGGAATAGACATCGATATCTATGATAGTTTTTTTAGCAACAAAAAACTATTGAAAAATTGAGACGCAAAAATTGATTTTTTTATAAAGGCCGCCATTTTGTTAATTTGTGTCCGAGTTAATTTCTAATAGTTTATCCTAGAACGACACTCATATTGATCGAAAAAATGTTCTGTTTAATTGTTTCAGGTGACTTTTACGGTTTCAAAAACTTTCGGGATGAGACCAATGTTTTGCGTGCAGAGATTTCGACTGTCTGATTTTTCTCCACAATCAAATATACAAAATTGACTTAAAATTCTTAAATATACATTAAAATAAAATTAATAAAATACAAAAACAAAAGTGTCTTTTTTTAGTTTTTCCAAAAACTAAAAATTGCCTTTTCAGACTACAAGGTAGAATGGACCCTTAAAAGAGGCCCAAAACATAGGGGGGAAAATGACTCCCTAGTGGACAGCGATCAAATGATAGTTTTTTCTATAATTAAATTTTATTGTGGTCACTTTCCTTATGCCCGTACTATACATATGAAAAAAGTAAACTTTAAATGATTCTTCCCCTCTCTTAGATCAAAATTCGATTTTATGTGATAAAATTGCCTTAACTGTTAATTTCGTTCTTATTTAATCAATTAAAATTATCGTTTTTTTTATTCATAACATAATGCATATTTGTGGAATATTTATGATAATATTTATGAAAAGGACGGGACTTACCAAATAAAAGTGCATGAGCTTCACTATGGCATGTCTGAATTTCTTCGAGTGTAGCCTTGCGCGAGCGCACTCGGTCGCAACGTTGCAACAAACCCGTCTCCGATAGCCTAGCCCACACACTTTGTAATCGACCACCGTGTTCAGGATGACCTCTAACCGTTTCGCCACAGACACATGCATGTTTCAGCATCAGTGGATCATAGGCTAATCCTGTGGTGGGCCGATGCGAAGAACTTCGCGCGAAAATATCACCACCACTGGTCTGAGGACCTTTAGAGACAAATTATTTCATGAGCTAAAAGTACTAATTCTTTAAAAACTAGATCAGCGCTGATCTCTTTTATCTCTTTACTCCTTTTTTTTCTCCAGAATTAGGTAAGTTAATATTTTTAAAAATTAAATTAAAGTTAATAATCCATAAACTTAATTTAGTTACGCAGAAATATGGTCCGGACTAAAAGAATATTTTAATTCAATTTGCCACGGATTCAATACAGTGTTAGAAATAAATGCAAAAATTTATTCAATATAAAAAAAATCTATATTTTATTTTAAAAATCAAATAATTTTTAACGCGTTATCTTATTTATGACAAAAGAATATTGAAATTTTACCTAAATGTACTAGAGGACTCGACAGCGCTCTCGAGAGCGGCCTGGCTGATTGAGAGGTTCTGCTTAAACCACCAGGATATGCAGTTAATTCATTCGTCTGCAACGTATGTCTCATCATGAGATCCCTCTGTTGTTGCAAGAACTGTTCACGATCTCTTTGCTGCTTTGAGATCTCGCTTTCTTCTGGGTGATCCTTCTTGCCCGTGAGATCTATTACTTCGGATTCCTCGGATTCTGGTGCTTCATCCAGCTGATTAGTCTGACCGCGTGAACCTACTCGCGTCAGAACAGTCTGACGGATCTGTTGTTTTAGATAATTGTGCGCTTGTTGTTGATCATGCAACTGCTTCTCCGCGAGATATTCCTCATAATGGGTAGTCGGTGCAATTATGCCGCCCTGCAGCATTGGATGACCTAGTGGTAGGGGTGCGGATTGTGTTCTACCTACATAAGAAAAAAAACCGTTGTGTAAATACTTAAGTTTAATACATTGTCGACAGAGTTATTGAACGACGCGTGCTATGTTTCGTGTAGGAATGGTCCCTTGAGAAATTTTGAATTTTGACAAGTTCAACTTTGTTTCCAAAATCATTTTTCTTGATGAAAACCATTGTCTGTTGGAACAAGGCACGTACCTGGTAAAAGCTACAAAGACAAAGAAGGAACATACTACCTAAAGGCCGGTGATGACCAGCCTTTTGCAGTCTTGCGTGCGCTACTTGTGTATCCGTGATCGGTGCCGCAGTATGGTACACCGTCGTTGCTGCTGTCGAATGTTGCCTGTTGCCGCCCACCGTTGCGGACGGTGCTGTTTGCTCCTGTAAATTTTGCTGTATTTGTTTATGGATGTATGCTGGATGTTCGCCATCGATGACTGTCAGGGATGGATAGAACGGCAAGGTGCCATGCAGCATCTGGCCTGTGAGCGGCATGCCCAGACGCGCCGTGAACGCAGCCCGCACTTCCGCTTCCGAAACCGGTGCCAATTTCGTTCCACTCTATGTAACAAAGAACAATTTAATACACGCCAAATAAACACTTAAAAAGATTCTAAAATTGTTATCTTATCATTTTAATGACATAAAATATAGAGTTACTGTAATAAATAACTTTGTATAAAAAATAACGTAGCATTTTTTACAACATTTATTTTATAATACAAATTTTTACTCTTTACTTAAAATATTATAATCTTTCAATCTTATCTTTTGTCTACGGATTTCATTATAAAGAAAGATGTTAAAAAAGTCGATTTTAATCCTCAAGTAAAACCTGAACAGATCTTGAAAAATCATTTTTAAATAATAGGAAATAATAACTGTTTGTTTGAGAAGTAGTGGAAATATTGTTTGCTATAGAGAGCAAATCGTTTAAAATATATTAAAAACATATTTTTTGCATATTATTTACACAGCCAATTTCATAGTTATACTAACTAATAGTTAAAGTTAACAGAGAGTCAAAAAATATAAAAACTTTTTTATGTTTGTATACCTCTTAACCATCGGTTGGTTTAACCATGGTTGATTTTACAGTAAGAACTATATAGTTTATTGAATCGATGAGTGGATCGAAACTGTAACCGCCTGAATATCAAAATTGAGAATTGATATAAAAAAAAAATGCCAAAAATTGTCTAACATGTCGCAGATCAAAACAGATGCCAATCGAAAAATTTCGGTGAGTAGACCAAAATTTTTAATAGATAGCAAGTTGTGTTGATACCAAATGTGTGCTTTATGAGTTATAGGTTACAAAAGTTTAATAAATCAGTTAAATTGCTGTCAATCTCTTGAAACATATGGAAATATAATAATGTTATATAATTGTTGTAAAGCACTCAACAAGAAAAATGTTGATTTTCTTCTTTAGATATCAATTCAACGTATCATTTCTCGTTGGATATAAAAGTACCTAATACAAATGCTTCTCAAACAAGAAGATCTGTGGGATATTTTTAGTAGATTGAAACCTAAAGAAGCAAATTCAATGTACGTTGCAGAGATATAAGAACAGTCTTGGAAATAATACCACATTTTCCAGGACAGTTTTCACAATGTCTGGATAAGATGTCAGGTTTTAGTCGAGAGATCCGCCTTCCATACAAGAGGGCAGGAGTTCGATATACCTCTCAATTTCTCTCAAAAAACCAAGGATCCATAAGAATTTTTCTTGCGTAAAAAAAGGTCCAACGATTTAAAGAAGACAGACTGCAAGGCACGTTCTGCGATTGGTTTGTTTCTAGAAATAAGTCAGTTGCTTTTGATTAAGAAAACAACAACTACAAGATGCATGATCGACGCTTGAAATTTATCATAAAAAGGCGACAATTTCCAAGAAAGTGTTGTTATTGAAGAAAATGTGCCGGGTAGAACTTGGCGAAGGCGGAACTTTGGACAAGCACATAATGGAAATGAAGGATCTTTTCGACTTCAGTTTAGCGATAGTGTTGAGGTGGATTAGGATGAACCATTTAACGTAGTGATGATTAGCTAATCTATTTATAAAGATTTTTACAAGTTTCATTCAAATGTTGCAAAGTAGACAGGTTGAAGCTTGACGCTTGATTTTAAAAACTTCTTGATCAACATTTAGAACAAACTGCGAAAAGTAGAGTATCGGATATGGAAAAAGCTGAAATCCGAATTAAAAAGTAGTAAATATTGAAAAAAGATGATTATGCGAAATATTCAACCAGTATATCGCCAGAATAGTATCTTATTCAAAGCTCGATTCTGTTCTAGGCACTCGAATTCTGTAATATATTTTGTATATTTACTTACTGACAAAACAAGATGGTATTGATACTATTATTGAACATATTTGTGAATGCAAAATAGATCAATGTTATGGGGTGTTGTTCCTCACATTGCAACACGTGGTTTTTCAGTAAAGCTCGATTCCAAGAGAACATCTCAATTTATACTCAATTCCTCGATGATTGCTTTGATGAAGAATCATTAATATTACCATCAAATTATGATGAAAATGCAGACGAAATGTGAATTCGCTTATTTTATATCATATGCGCGGTAAGAAAGGTTTAGAGATATTAAATATCAGGATAAACTGTGGAATCTTGACCTCTGTCAAGGGATGCTAGATGAATTTGTATCTCTACATCCCAGATTAAAGTTCATAATCTTTACGCAATACTTACAATTCTGGATTGAATTTTTAAATTGTCTTATTACATTTTATAGTTGTAAAAAAAGTTACGCAAATTGTAGTCCAAGTAAATTAAGAAGATACGAGTTTCAAATAAAAAATATTACACTTACCGAAGAGCTCGATGGTACGTGTGGTCTGCCCAACGAGATATTGGGCATGGACGGTGAACTAAAGAGTGAAAGATCTGAAAGGCTGCCTTGTTGACTACTGCTAGTGAGACGTCCTCCATACGCTGGATTTTCACCTTCCTGTATAAATCAGAGTAAAATATCTCGTAGTAAATTTTTATGGCATACCAATAGATCGTGGCAACATAAATGGAAACTTACTTCCTGTATCGCTGTGTTGCTTCCAGCAGTGGGACTAGCTTGAGAATTATTCACAGTCGGAGGAGAGTTAGGCCCGGACTCAGGATTGCTGCCAGGGTCTGAAAAACGTACAATTAGTACGTTGGAGCCTCCAAGAAGAATAAGGAGAAACAGTTCGGTTCGTTACACAATAATAAGAATGTATGCGAAACAAATGAATGATGATCGCGCACCTGGAAATCGCATGCAAAATCAAATTTGCAACGCGCGAATAAAAAGAACAGACGGCTTAATGGTATTTCCGAAAATAAATTGACCATCCACACTCGTCATATGTAACACGTACATGTAAATTTTGACAGTCCATGACCTAATCTACGACCTAAATAGTACAATACGTTTAAAAGTGTGTCCAAAAGTGCCTTTTTGAGATGTCTCTCGACCCGTCATGTTATTAGGGGAGTTTCGTCATAGACGACTCACTCAAATATTCCCGGAGAGTTTTAGCGCTAATTTATATGTGTTAATCGGAAGATGGTCTTGCTCATGCTGTTACAGGAGAGTAAGTAGCAAACATCAAAAACTCAACAGTCAATTAATCGAACACTTGGGCAATAAAAGAAAAAGAAAGAGAGAGAAAGAAAAAGATAGCTGTGCACATGTATTATAGTAATGTTGGCGAACGTTTGCACAAAAGAAAATATAGAAATTCGTTTTGAGATACTCTAAAGTCGTTCTCTCGAAGAAAGCTCGCGCGCGCGCGCGCGCGTGTGTGAGTGAAAGAGAGAGGAACGTACTTGCTAGTAACGACTTCCGCTTGAGATGCGACGCCAGGCGATCCTTCCGGCGTGCCATCAGGGGTGAATTTCTTGACGCTGCCATGTTCCTCTCCACGCGCTGTTTTAGTCGCACCTTCAGCAAATTCGGCTCCGAGGCTGGCCAATTTTTCAGCCGATTGTTAGTTGGTCATTGTCATACCGAAGAAAGGGGCAGAGAGAGGAAAGGGGAGGGAAGGCAAAAACTCGACGCGATGTCATTTTGCATTTCGCTTTCGCGTTTGCTCGCTCGTATTATCATTTACTGACATGTATGTAACGCGGAAGAAGGCTACGAATAGAATTTTAAAAAGAAATTTCCTGATATTCGCGTCTAGCAAGAAATAAATAAACAACGATTGTACTTACTATATACAGTTATTTAGAGAATTATTAAATAAATGTTTTTATCTTATTTTTATCAAGATTATTGTATATCTCTAGCTTTATTTTAAATTAAAAAATATTAATTTTTTTCAAATCTAAGTTAATATGGACAATATAAAATTAACTTTTCTAGTGCTTTATATGTCAAAAAAATTTTTATGCTCTTGTCTTCCTTCTGATTGTAATTGTTTAGCTAACCATAATGGTTTGACCATGGGCCTTGTTAGGTTACAAAAATTTATTATACTAAAAATTTATTGATGCAGGCGTAATGCAACAAAGTTGTATAAAAAATTTCATTTTGATCAAGCTTAATTATTGGGCCATTTCATGATTTCATGAAAAAAAATTAAAATCGCTAAAAAGCAGATCGCTTGAAAAAAGAAATTTCAAGCTTTAAAATACTTTTCAAGAAATTGAAATATGATGGATTTTTTGCATATGTGTTTTTAATATTTTTCAAGATGGTTTATCTTTTTTTAACTTCTTGCTTTTTTGATTATGTGAACTCACGGCAATCACGTATTTTTTAACGCATTAAGTCATGTCAAAGAACAATAGTGCTATTTTTAGATAATAGAATTCCTGAGGAGACAAGACTAACCGTACACGTTCTCGCCATATTGTTAATATTTTACATGTTTGTGGATGTTGCATACACTTTTCTTTGTATAAATAACCCAGACAACATAATGTCCAAAATCGTGACATAAGACGTTTTAAAGACGTCTTTTGGACATCTTTTAAAAAATATGACATAAGACGTTTAAAAGACATCTTAAAAACGTCTTATGTCACGATTTTGGACATTATGTTGTCTGGGAAGTATCAATTAAGATTAACAAATGGACAAACTTAGCTTAATTTTGTTTTAAATAGAAAGATAAGATTGCCTATTCAATCTGCAGCGGATCTTGATGCTTTTCTACGAATTTAACATTTCTAGCTTATATAAACTGTGCGCCAACATTTTTGTTAGTCTTAAAACATAGTTACTAATTAGATATCGAGATGCTTAGAAGCATCTATAAAATCCCTCCTTTCCCAAAAAATTAATTTTCTTTTATTTTTAATTATTATTTAATTTTTATACTAAGGTTAAGCAGACATGAAGTATCAAGTAGTGTATAGAAGACGGACATTTGCAGAAAATTAGGAATTTTCCTATAATTAATTCGGAGATGAAATGCCTGTCAATTTGCCATGTGCATGTCAGCATTGTGGATAATTCGTTCGAGCAAATTTCATTGAGGAAAATTACTGTCTTTCTGTATATTCCCGAATAAAATTATGATCAAAGAAAGCAAACATTGCATCGACGCGTTAGCGGCTTTTCTGGGGCTTAACTCGTTTTTCGAACATCGAAACACCATGCTTTAGTAGACATTCTATTGGCACACAAACTATTTATACGGAGTATGCATAAATTATTTGAGACATTTCGGAACAATTACCTGTTTTTCTGAGTGGGAAATCGTCGCCAAACTTTTGAAGCATCTGCGGCATCTGGTATGGATGCGCTGCATTTGTGGTGCTTGATGATTCTGATTGCGGTTGTAACCTGGATGAAAAAAATTCGAGACGTCGATAACAATTATTAATGCATAGATAACAAATTATTAATGTACAGATAAAGAACAATTAATAAAAAAATTAATTATGTTGAAATGTATCTGCATTACAATCAAAGTCTTAACTTTTTAATTTTTAATTTTAAAATTGTTTGTAAAAAAATTATAAAATAAGTTAGATAAATTTGTATATATAGACTTAATTATTTTAACGCGTACGTTTATTAGTAAAATTATAGCAATACTTCTTTTATGTGTTATTTTTGTACACTGAAAAAAAAGTAATATATTCAATAAGATTTGTTATTGCGGGCTGCCAACTACAGACATACTTAATACAATAATATATGCTATTGCAGTATCAACATTGTACTTGCATTAATAACAAATATTATTGTATTGAGTATTTTATGTAGTTGGCAGCCCGCAATCACATATGTTATTAGCTACATTACATTTTTTTTCTGTGTATAAGTTTTTATAAACAATTTTAATTTAAAATAATATAATATTTATAATATATTTATGTATAATAATATAATATTTATAATATGTTAATTTTATCAAAGGACACAGTAGTGCCTCGCATCATGCAATATTAACACAAATAATAACACAAATTTTACTTAATATATTTTTAAATAAGATGTTTAAAACAGTATTAAAATTCTGAAATTATTTTTTATTGAATTAAATATCATATAATGTATATGTTTTTATGTTTTATCATGTCATTTTCGCAAGATAGAGAAAATATATGTATTTCTTTTTATAAAATTTGAATAAAAGATATATTTTTTAAGTTTGCATATATTTAAAACAAAGTTATTATTGGCAGAGACAAGGAAATAACGTCGAAAGCACATCGGCCGTTGCTAAATGGATAACTGGGCCAGGTTGTGCTATTACCGTTACTTCGTCGGTGGCAAAGGAGACTAACGACGACGATCGCAACGACCCATTAAAACCAAAATGACGTGCAAATTTTGATTTGACGCGTTCTAAACCAATCAGCGCAATGGGACTTTTTTAGCTACAGTTATCGTAAAGATAAAACAATATAATTTTTGGCAAAGTATAGTCGTTTACACGATAAAAGAAGAGAATATTCGCAACTATTACAACCTCAGAAGAATTATATATGTAATTGAAAAAGTATTTTAATATACATTTAATATATGTATTTATAATAAAAATTAAAAAATAAACTACACACACACACACACACACACACACACACAAAACGCGCGCGCAAAAAAAAATTATTCAGATTTATTCAAAATTTGTAAAAATTTTTTTTGATAATTTCGAATTCTCTATATAGAAATTTTATCTAAAAGCATGATAGAATTGAAATTAAAAAAATATAATTCTTAAAATTTCCTTGAATATTAATAAATCTCATAAAAATTCAAGAGAAAAAATTAATCCATTGAAATGTTTAAGTTTTCCTGGTTTTTGTCGGTAACTGAGAAAAAAAGTAATATATTCAATAAAATATGTAGTTGCGGTCTGCCAACTACAGATATACTCAATACAATAATATATGCTATTGCAGTATCAACATTGTACTTGCATTAATAGCAAATATTATTGTATTGAATATTTTATGTAGTTGGCAGCCTGCAATTACATATGTTATTGGCTATCTTACTTTTTTTCTGTATAGTAAATATCCTGATCTATCATTATGTGTAAAAGTATGATTATATATAAGGTACTTGTACCCAATATGGCCATGTACCCAATTTGGCTCATCCTCATTTTCAAATAGTTACAAAATAAATTTCACAGATAACGCTAATATATTGCTCAGGAAGTCGATATAATGTATTTATGCTAGTTAACTGCTCATCTCCTTTTTTACGGCTCGTAATCACACTTTATTCAAATTGTGTTTTTCTAAATTTAAAATTTTAGAGATAAGTTTTTGCTTTGTGTAACTATCATGTAACAATTATAAATATTCACAATTTATATTATTGTAGCTCTTTATTTATGCTTTTCAACACTGTATTTATTTTAAGTTTTTATTAAAACATCTTGTTTATAATTAAAGAAAGAAAGTTCTTTATATTGTAAAACCATTATGGCCAGAGATTCTGTTTCTTTATTTAATGTTTAATTTTTTAATTAGTATTTCCTGTCTTTCTCTAATTAGTTGAAGCTTTTTGATAAATAAAAGTTAAAATAACGTCCTTTGTAAATAAACACAGTTTCATTATTTAATGAATAGCTGTATGTATAACTTTTTCCATAAGTTAATAAATTAAACATGTTGATTCCGTTATTTCGCATTTTTTCAAAAATATTTACGAAAAAGAGAAAAATACATAGCTGGACATTGGGTATGTAATCAATATGACCCAAGTGCTATCTTTCTTAAAATCTTTACTTATACTTATATAAATAATTGCAAATATTTCATAATTTTTTTTTAATTTCAAAAATGTTTCCTATTTTAAATCTGACCCTTATTTTTTAATTTCGTATTCATCAAAAAATTAGAAAAATCTCCAAAGCTTAGGAGGGAGCAAATTGGGTACTTTAATAATATATGCATAATATACTTTATAAGATATACTCCATCTTATCTAGGATTCGGAAACAGCGACGCCAATTTCGTACTTTTGTACACACATAGTCGCAGTTGTAGAGGGGAAGAAAGTTTAAAAGCAAAAACTAATCATATTAAAGAATCATTGAGCGGTCACTGATTTTTTAATTAAATTCTTTAATTTTGTCTTTAGTTTTTCTCCTCCATAGTGGCAACCATATAGCAGAAATCTGAGACTAGCATTCTAACCCGGAAGTTCGTGTGAGATCCTGTGTCATGGGCCAAGCGCCGCTGTGAGTTGTGTGCGTGCACGCGTTTACAAATCATGCGTATCAAATAAGAATTGACGATCGTCACTTCTACGCAGCAATACTCGTACGAACTTGCGGGTCCTATTAACACCTTTAGTAATAATTAGGAAGAATGGATTACTAGGGCTGAGTATATATATACATATGTACATACATACGCGCGCGCACACGCGCATGTACACACAAAATGTCTAATGAAAGCGGGCATGGCATAATTTGTAGTTAGTAAAAGCTATAATTGAAATTTTTACAGTATTTCAACGAGGATATCCCTCTCCTTCATGCTTTGTGTATGTAAAAAAACATATATTTTTAATGTCAATGGTTTATCGAATCATATTTGGGGGCTTTTTTTCATAACAGGAATATACTCTACTTATTTATTGACTCTGAATGCCGAAATAATGCTAAAAATACATCAAAAGAATTTGATACCATCTGCCTAACATTGATGTAGCAAAAAATGAAGATTAGATCTTACAGGAGGATACGATTCAAAACATCATAGCACTGTATAGAAGCAGCAGTTTTCCATAACCATAGTTGAATTGACCTTCACAATCGTCCGATCCCATTGAAAATGTCTGGGCGTATATTAAATATTAACTTCGTCGGAAGAAAATTGCTTTGTTTGCAGCAATTATATCGAGAGATTCATCGCACATCAAGATTTTTGTCATAAGAAAACTTAGTACAAAAGTATGCCCCGAAAACGCCAATCAATTATTAATTAAACACATTATTGTAGACACATTTTGCGTCTTGTCAAAAAATAAATTAATGTACTTTAAAATTTTATAGAATACATTTTTCTACAAATTAAGCCGCGATTTTATTAGATATATATGTATTCAAATTTACAAAAAAAAAATATTTAAAAGAAAATTTGGATTTTAACAAAATAGTTCATTTTTAATGTTAGATGTCTGTTTAAATATTCGTAGAAAAAAATTGTGTTAATTTTATCTATAAATACAACTTTTAATAAAAAAAAGCGTTTCAGTTCGATTCGCTCATAATTAAAGAAAGAACATTCCTTCCTCTTTCCTACTAAAGTTTATGAGAATTATTTTTTCAAAATATGTACTCTACAATTCAATTATTTTATCAATTTCTTTTTATTCTTCTACACATATATTCTTTGATTGTGTAACTTACCAACTCCTATATCCGGGTGTACCGGGTACTGCTCCGTTTGCCGCGGCAGCTGCCTCTCTTTGTTTCTTGTTCACCAGGAAACTCTGTAATAGTAAGTACTTTGCATAAACGGAAAATTGCATAAGAGGATAATTCACGCGTAAAATTCAGAGCGTCCAGTGCTTATATACTAATTCGAAAAATCTATACTCTGACTTGATAGACCGACCGTTCGTAAACAATTAAACACATTGTTCTCTCAGGTAAACGAAACTTCTTTTCAGACAAATTGACATAATTATTTTATGTAATAATATTACTTTATGTAATATTTTTTTAGTAATATTTTTAACACACTTTTACAATTTCAAAAGATATTCGATACGTATAAAAAAAAACGAAAGAACCAATAAATAATGAACTACATTATAAAACTTTATAAAAGTTAATAAAACATTATAAAAGTTTAAATTTATTGCGTTTAAAATATATAAAATACTGTATCTAATATGATTAAAAAAACCAAAAGCAATTTTGTTAAATAAAATTATGCATTCTATGAAAATTATTAATTATATATTAATATATATAATTAATATACGATAACAATAAATTTAAATTGTTAATAGAATTACAACTTGATAATAACGTTGAATTATTAGACTCACAATTTTATATTAATAGTAACGATGATATAACGTTGACGATGTAATATCAGTAATTTCTGATTATAAGACGAGTTTGTACAAAAGTTGATTGTAAAAGATAATATTTCATCTAATATTGCTAATAAGCTTTTTAAAATTATTTTTAATTTTAAGAAGACATGATCATATAAAATAGTATTAGAGTTTTATTCTAAATATATACACCACGAAATACGTCCATAAATTTTAAGTCTGTGGATGATGGTCACTATGGTCATATTTTGTTTTGTTTAATGATCTTAAGCAATCTATAAACATATATTCCAAATTTACAAGAAAAAAAATCTTTATGCGAAGAAAAATTAAATTAAATTAAACATTAATATATTAGGTGTACAAACTAATTCAGTGTACAAATTAATTTTTTACATTTCGTGCCTTATAACTTTTTCGAACTAAATAGTTTCCCGCCCTTTTGCGGTTTGTAAGCGTGTATCACTCACAAATTTTGACAACACTATAAATGCATTCAAGGATGCTACAAACGCAAACACTATCAACATTGTTCATAGAGTCAATAGTGATAGCGATAGCATTTGAGCGTTCATGGAGCTTGTAAACGACAACGCTATTATCATATCACCTCGGAAGAAAGAGCGGTTGTAGCACACAGTTATAATGTAGCATACTACCAGCAGTCATGTTATAATCGCGTTTGTTAGAACTATCATCTAACTCCATAAATAGCCTTTAGCGTTAAATAGCGCTAATAGCATCTTCCCGATCGCATCCTACGTGCTTTGGCAGGCGACATAATCTCATGAAACAGCAGTGAGCTCAATGGCGATAAGTAGCATTTGAGACATTGCGTTTATTTTCGCATTGCAATTAAAAGAAATGCTGCTAAGGAGATACTTTGTGTCGCTCTGGGTGAAGATGCTATAATTTATATAAAACGTGTAAAAAGTGATACCAGATTCGACGACGAAAAACTCGAGCAACTTTGATTGAAAGCTCCGCTCAAACTCAACAGGATATTGCATTACAACTCAGAGTTACTCAACAATGCATATCTCATTGTCTACATTAACTTGGTAAAATTAAAAAAGAAGGTAGATTAGTTTCGCAGAATCTGAGTTTGGAAAACAAGTAGCAAAGATTCGACACGGCAATATTTTTGTTAACCCGATTCAAAAGAAAAGATTTTCTGTACAAAATCATTATGGGCGATGGAGAATTATAACATCCTAACGCAAAAAATGGGTAGAACTAGATGAACCGTCGAAATTGACTCCAAAGCTTAGTATTCATATAAAAAAAGTTTTGCTAAATATTTTAGCTGAACAGAATGAAGAGTGCATTACGACTTACTGAATCCTAGCCAGATTGTTACTGCAGAGTACTATTAACAACAACTATATCCGTTTAAACAATGCGTTAGAATTAAAGAGATCTTACATTGGCAGCGAATATAGGCAAATAGCAATCTTGCAGCACAACACTCAATCACATACCGCAAAAGGGATTAAGATCGTTATGTATATATTGGGTTGAGAAATTCTGCGTTCTCCCTCCCGCGGCTTATCTCGCCCCGTTGGGCTACTATCTACTTTCTGTTGCTTCAACACCTGGCTGATGAGCACTTTAAAATAGTTAACGAGGTCCGAAAAAACATCGATAACTTTATCGAGTCAAAAAAATTGCTAAGTTTCTTTCGCGAAGACGTTCGTCAATTGCCTGAAAGATGAAGTAAATTCATCAAAATAATGAAGATTATTTCAAATATTAAATGTGTATTCGTCTTTTTGTAAATAAACTTTAAATTTCATTAAAAAAAGGTATCAAATTAATTTGTACACTTAATACATAAATTACACCTTTCTAAAAGTTGTCATAATCAATTTTATCTTATCATGTCATCAATTAAATAATTGATGTTTATACATCGTCAATTATAATTGTTTATTATAATACATGCAAACCTACTAGTGTAAACAAATTTGGAATACATTTTGTTAATGAGCGTATTTTTTTTAGTTCGAAATGGCATATTGTTTGCAATGAGAATTATTATTAATGCAATAATATGTGATGCCCTTAGAATATTCATATACAAAAAATTGTACAGAATATTTTTTGTGTTCGAAATGTATTGAAAAAGATGATTTTATGTGTAATAAGAAGAAAAACTTCCCATCGACATGGTATCGTAAATTCCACTAGACTACACACATCTTATCTGTTTAGTCGTAATAAAATATTTGTTGCAATTGTATCGAAGGAAATAGTAATGTTAGATTAAATATATGTAGAGAAATATATAGAGAAAATATTGTTAGAGTGTAGATTTCTGGGACTAAATTGACTGAGCACAATAGTTCTAAGCAATTTATTTGATTTAATTTTGGTACTGCCTGCGTAATGTACATACAAAGAAAACGAAAAATGGTATGAGCATTAAGTTCGCATGCATATACGAAAGTGACCAGAGAAAAAAAGAAAATATAAGAAAATGGAGACTTAATCAGTTTTCTAATGAAAACTTAAGAGGAAATATCCAGATAGATGTCTCTCCTTAGGTAAACACATATCCAGATAGAACACGATATTTATAATAAATATTCATAAATATTTATTATTTATTTATTTTTAAATATTATTTAAATATTTTATACACACTTTATATACATAAAAAATCAAAATTTTTGAACATGTCATTATATTTAATATTTTCTAAAAAATATTTCAGAAATATTTCATAAATATCTCATAAATATTTATAATATTTCAAATAATTATTACAAATATTTGATAAGTGTTTTATAAGCGTACTGTCTAGATATAAACACAAAGCATTTTTACATTTATAAGTAAATTGCATATTAACACCTATAATTTTATGATTTATGATAAATCAATAAGAATTGTGTTTAATCCTTTATAATTATCAGTGTTCAAAAAACGCTAAAAATTTTTATCGCATCTAATGTCAGAAGAGAAAATTTAAACTTACATGAAGACGTTCCTTGACTTCTGTAGATGCGTTCGCGCTATGATCGTGCTTGTCCTTTTTCCTAAGAGCTTCGAGCCTTTCTTTCTCTCGCCTCTGTTCTTCTAGCTGCTTCTGCTGTTCCCAAAGCTGCAGCAAAGATAAACTCTATTTACCAAAAACTCATCATTTTTTCAAACAATCTATCTTTTATTTGCATTTTCATTTTGAGATTATGTAGGATTCTGTGGATGAGAATAAAAGCTCTCGTTAATCAGGTTATTTATTAAAGTTTTGTAAAAAAATTCTTTAAAGATTGCTGGATTTTCTAGAAATTTCATCTAAAATTTAGATAAAATTAGAAAATGCAATTTTAAAATAAATTTATTTTTTATATCTTTTAACATTCCTTAATACTGTCTTCTATTATCTAATTATTTTTATAAAACGCACAAATCGCACAAAAAGATATGTGAATGGCATATTTATTGCTTAATAATTTTCAAGCATTATATACCAAGAAAAAAATTTCAAAGAAATTTTGTCAGAGAAAAGATATAGAATTTAAATTTAAAAGTAAAATTTCAAAAAAATTCCATTATCAATTCCATGAAAATTCTTTTTTATGATAACTTTTAATGATAAAAAATTAATTTTTGGAAAATTTCAACTTTCTTGTTTTTTTCGATACTATAAAACATCCTGCTAATATAGATAGTTGATGTAATAATATTTTGATTAAAATCAGAATACAACCATACAAGAATGCAATTGCGACGGTGCGGAAAGGCAGTATTTGATTCATTCCTTTGCCTCTTGAAATATTTTAATTGATTTAATCCGGCACGTGCGCGTAGGTTACGCAGCTCGAACAACCATTGTCCGTAAATAATGCTGTGTTCCCCCGAGTTATAATCACCGACTTTAGCTTGATTATGAGACTCACAGCTGCTGCATCAATGGTTATAGGATTCGTTGGTAATTTTCCATGCGTTTATCTAGTTTGCTTTTCCGCATAGAAGATGTGTTTTCTAAGTTTAGACTTAGATTTAAATATAATAAATTAAAATCTTGTCACAAAAATATATATTCCGTATTACATCAACAATTTTACCTTTTTTAAATATAATAAATCTTGTTGTTTTTAGAATTAATAAAACAAAAAAAAAACAAATATAGAGGCGAGAAGACTTTCAAGTGACATAATTTAATGTTTGATATAATGCGTACATGCATTTGACGTGTAGTCATATTGTCTGTGTTCAGATTTATAGAACATCTATGAGTGTCGCGAGTCTGAGTCATATAAGTCACTCACTGTGAAGTTGGCACCGCAACTTTCTGCACCGCAAGTTTTTATGACAGTTCTACTCGCATTCCAAATAGTTCTAGAGTTCCTGATAAGTTTCAGAAATAGTTTCGTTGATTTAGTTTAAAAAAACGAAATTTAAAAAAATGAGGTGCTAACTTCCCGTGGCACCTCATTAATGAAAATTGAACATTTTAACAGCAGTTCTACTTGCAACACCAAATAGTTCTAGAGTTCCTGATAAGTTTCAGAAATAGTTCCGTTGATTTAGTTGAAAATATGAGGTGCTATTTTCCCCAGGCATCTCATTAATAAAAATTGAACGTTTTAACAGCAGTTCTACTTGCACCCGCAATAGTTCTAGAGTTCCTGATAGATCTTAGCAATAGTTCTGTACATTAAATATATTTAAACCATTTTTTAATTTGGCTGCTGGCACCGCGCCACAAGAGTAAAGTACCACTCTCTGGCGAGTTCCAGCCAACTTTATGGCATTTTCTAACAGTTCTGTAATAGTTCCAAAGTTTTTTGCAGGTTTCGTCGACAGTTCCGGTCTTTATGCATTTTTAAACAATTTTTTAATTTTATCCTGGCGGTATAAGAATACTACGTTATGGTATTTAAACTTCAGCCAATTTTATGGTATCTAATATGAATGTGTTAGTAATGTAATTGACATTTTTCAATTTTAGAATTGGGTTAGTTAATCTATTTTTTAAACTAAGTTAATGAAAGTTAATTGATTATGAAATTAATTCTATTATGTTAAAAGTTACGTAAATAAATACTAATTTTATTAAATTTACGTTAAGATTAATTTGGTTCTAGTTAAAGTAAAAGTTAATTTTGAGAAACTTTTTTTGTATTAAATTAAAAAGCCATATGATTTATTTAAGTTAAATTACCAACATAATTACAGTATTGATCGTCAAATATATTTAATATTAATATAATATTTTATTTGCAAAAAGCTTTGGAACTATTGCAGAACTATTGAAAAATGCTATGTAGTCGAAATGTGGCTGGAACTTGCTATAAAATGGTAGTTTACTCTTGTAGTGCCAGCCGTCTAATAAAAAATTGTTTAAAAATGCTTAAAGATCGGAACTATCGACAAAACCTACAAAAAGCTTGGAAACTATTGCAGAACTGTTAGAAAATGCCATAAAGTTGGCTGGAACTCGCCAGAGAGTGGTACTTTACTCTTGTGGTGCGGTGCCAGCAGCCAAATTAAAAAATTGTTTAAATATATTTAATGTACAAAACTATTGCTAAAATCTATCAGGAACTCTAGAACTATTGCGGATGAAAGTAGAACTGCTGTTAAAACGTTCAATTTTTATTGATGAGGTGCCTGGGGAAAATAGCACCTCATATTTTCAAATTTCATTTTTTTAACTAAATCAACGGAACTATTTCTATAACTTATCAGGAACTCTAGAACTATTTAGGGTGCAAGTAGAACTGTCATGAAAATTTGCGATGCAGAAAGTTGCGGTGCCAACTTCACAGTGACACGTGTGCATACGTGCGAGCGAGTGAGTAAGATATAATATTTAATAATATCTTTTTTTGCATAATAAGATATATTTATATTCTTAAAACAAAAACGTAAAGATGTGTCCAGATTATCGAGCCAAAACTCAAACAATGAGTATTTCGACGAACATTTGTTAGTGTTATGCAGCTCAACAAAAAATACAAAATGTTCGACGAAATACTCGCGGCTAAAAGTTAGATTAAAAATTTTGACTCAATAATCTGGACGCATCTTTGATAAAATATTTATTTTTGTAATGTAAAATATTGACACATCTTCTGATTTTATATTATATTTATTATCAATGTCTCGTTGCATATAGCATTGTTTCAAATCCCGCTATATGGTGAAATTCAACAATATTATAAATAAAAATAGTAATAATATTATCTACATTTATTTAAATAATATTAGGCGTTTATTTACAAAGTTGCAGTTTTTAAATAAAAAATTTAATAAAATATGATATATATCAATAATAAGAAACAATTATTTATTGTTTATTATTAAAATTAAATTTTTGTCTTATTGATTTCAAAAATAAAATCACACAAAAATTCTTATAAAAAATAAATTTAAGTAAAATCGAGAATATGCTCATTTATATCTCGGTTGTCATCCCTTAGAACCTCCAACCGAAAACTCAAGATGTAAAAGATTGCCACATGACAAAATAATTTAATACAATCAGTAGTTTTGTATGTCTGATAAAAGATTAGGTTAGAACAATTATATCACCAAAAGTATTATACACAATTGACTACACTTCATTATTTTGTCATGTTTGCAGTCTTTTAATCAATGATTAAGTTAATCGGAGCTTGATCAAAGTGGCTTAAGTTTCGTTCTCTGTTATCAATTTGACAGGATTCTTTTCTCTTTTTACTCGACATTTGCATGTCGTCCCCATCATCATTCAAAATGATTCTTCGGCAATGTCTCGTACGCGCCACTATCCCGCATCTCTCCCCCCTTCTCTGTTTCTCTCTGGTAGTCGAAAGTCCAGTGGAATGTTCCTCTCATTGTTATCGAACCACATAACGTGCGTCACGAAGGCGATAATAACAATAATGGTTGATCGTGAAAATAAACTAGTCTGCATTGCGCCGCGTCGCCATGAAATCTGCAATCTTAAACTGGCTAAGTTTATCTTTCTTTTACTCTAAGATTATAGCACGTTTTAATTGCTAAGTATAATGCGAGTGTATTTTGATACCAGACACAATGGCCAACAGTTGTCGGATACTTAGAATAATTGTCATTTAATATTATAAACAAAGATGACAATTTTTGCAAGTGGAAAGCAGATTATATATGCAATCAATTTAAAGATTTTTTATTATTCGAAGAACATATTAATTTTTCTTGAATACAGAGTATAAATTTTCATATTTTTACGAATATAAGTAAACTATGCAAACTTATAATTGTATTTATCCCTTCGGATTACCTTTTTCGCTTTAATAATCAATATATTTTGAAGAATATCGAAAATGTGGAAAAACGTTTCATACAAAAATAGTATGGTCTATGAAAGAGAACAAATAATGATCAAATTAAAAAAAAGAAGAAAAAAGAAAACAGTTTTTTAAGATCATATAAACGCCGTGTTTAAAAAAAGAATTACATAATGATGTTCACTTGGCGCGAGTCACTACTGTGTCTCTTGATTCTCCTAATTATTTTTATAAAGAGCTTCTTGAATCATAAAAAGTGTTATTGGAATTCTAATTATTTTTTTGATATTAATAGAATGTATAGTCGTGCCAGCTTCACAGATCGTCCTTAAAGTCTACAATGTTTTGTCTCAGGAGCGGTAGTATAATATAAATCATACTCTTTATTGAGCCATCATTACATCTTTTTCCTTTTCAAATAATTTTTATTTTTTCATAATTGAATATTAAATATAAAATTTATTTAAAGTTTAAGTAATATTTACGAAGTGTAATTCTATAATTCTATAATAATATTATGTAATATATGATTGTATGTATGAATTTGTTTGCACAATTTAACATATGTTATAAAAATAAATTAATGTTAAAATTCAATGTAATCCTTATTATAATATTTTATTAAAGTATTTATATGTGTTGCATACATATTAAATTTAAATAAAATATTATAATAAAAGGATATAAATTATATGTATGAATTGTTTGTGTTACAGAAAATGCATATTAATAATAATAAAAAATGTAATATTTAAATATTTAAACAATATAAGTTATTTCCTGAGACAAAGTTTCCCGGCTTTTTAGTTATGTGCGATTGGCAAGCCGTTGTTACTACGTGATCGATAAGGAATCGATTCAGAAATTTGACCGAAAGTGGTGAAGTGCAGCAATTGTGCTGACCATTATTGTAGAAGATCAACAAGTCAAAGTAAGTTTTAACTAACTACATTTGCAGGAGTTCAAGGTAATCAATACCTCAATGGCGATTACCAATAACTTTCTATCAATAGTCTGGTGATATTGACTAGCACAAAATTCGACGATCTCTTATATTACGCACTGAAAAAAGAGTCTTGTTGAATTAACTGGAATTGAACCAACGGTTCAGATTTCTAGTTGATCTTACAAGATTTCCAATTAATTCAACAAGAATTTTTGTTAAATTAATTGGAAATTTGGTAGGTTCAACTAGAATCCGAACCGTTAGTTCACATTCCAGTTAATTCAACCAAATTTATTTTCAGTGCGTGTTTGCGAACGTAATAATTTGTCATAATCGTGACATTAGCATTTGGGAAGGTATATTTTTCGAAGAAACAACGTTATCGATAAATCAACACTTTTAAATACTCTTAAATACACTTCTCATTTAATCCGTGCGATATACGTACTTACTTAATATGCATTTTTCGATAGCGATAATACTGTGAATGACAAAAAACTGATAGAAAAATATATTTGTGAATAATTGCATAGTAAAATAATTTTAGTCAGGAATATCATTTTTAAAGTAATTAATACTATAATATTAGAGTAATAATAATCATGTAATATATTTTAAAGCTGTATAATTTATAGTGTACTTTTGTCATAGTTGGCATTACTATAAAGCATGTAGTATTATTAATGTTATTACTAATGTTATTGTAACAGTTATAAAAATAATATTTTTGACTATAATTATTTTACCATGTAATTATAACCGCAAATACTATATATTTTTATCAGTGTGATCTAGTGTGAAATTAGTGCCATGCTCAGCCGTTTTTTAAATGAACATGTCTGTCGTCTATCGTCGAAAAGATCAAAGATACGAAAAAGAAAACGTTTTCTTAAGAACGTTGATAATGACGCATTTTAATATGAAAAATATACATTTGCATCGCAATATGTTCGTAGAATTCTGTTAGGGCACATAAAGAAAAAAATAAAAACATACATAAAACCACTATATCAAACTCAAATTATCGATTGAGCCTACTTTAGACTTCTCTGGACTCAGTTCAGTCATTCAGATTCAATAATTTCGGGTATTTCCAAATGTCGGCTCGCGTATAGTACAGTAAGGGAGAAGAATCTCGCGTTTACTCGGCGCGAAATACATGTCTCCTGATCTATAAGATTATATATAAACTTACTTTTAGTTGCTGCATCTGTTGCTCGTGTAGTTCAGCCAGTTGTCGTTCTTGAGCATGGTATTGTTGCCGGAGGATCTGTTGCTGAAGCTGATGGTGCTGCTGTAGCTGGAAAGAAATCCAGATATCTCAAGGATAATGCAATATCTTTAGCTAAAAGCTAAAATATCAAAAAGTATGAGAATAAAGTAATCAATTTAGTAAAAGTAAAGCAAGTAAAAGATAACTGATAAATCGCATGCTGGTCATATTTTTTTCTTCTTTCAACTGAAATCATTACAAAGCGTTTCTGTTTGCGATATGACAGCTTTTTTCTATACCGTAGTATATTAATTTATAGCAGGCATTTATTTTTTTTCGATTCGTGGGATGGTGGAAAATAAAGGAGAGTTCGATAAAAAAAGGGAATAAATGGAAATGCGGATTTATGCACAAAGCTTTTCAATATGTCTTTGAATAAAAGCTTTTGTCGTGCACATCAAGTGGAAATGCAAAAGTATACATAGCACTGCCGGTGCCAGTTTCACGCAAAGTTTCACGCCAACATGGCGCACATCCGACACGTTTAATCCAATTCATCGTGTCTCTCGAATGTTTTTAGTCGTTCGTCGCACGTAGGTGACTTTGAATTGTCTTTTCTCAGAAAAAAATGTGTGAGTTGCTGACACAGACACCAAAACGATTTCGTCCAATTGGTTACGCAAACAAACGGGCATGCTCTCACGCGATTTTTGTATGAACCTTTTGGAAACACGTATCAAAAATCAAATGCAATATGGCCTGATTTGAAACTATAATTTGTGTTGAAACCATAATTCTAGAATTAACAAGTAAAACAAAATTATAAAACTTCAGAATCTTGTCTCGCTTGTAGGCTGTTCTAATTGATATTCTCTGAAGCTAATTAACATTTATTCTAATTTTTAAAATAAAATTAGTTAATCTTTGAATAAATAAAATTTTTTGTTTTTATTTTAATTTGTTGCACGCACTTTTAAATCCGTTTATGTAATTGGCGTACCTTCGTAAGATCTTTTTGGTAATGTTCATAAATCCGTATTTCATGCATTATAGTTGGAAATATTATTTTCAGAAGATAAATATATTCATAAATTAATTTTATTGCAGCATTAATATCAATATTTTTCTCTTATCTATTTATAGTAAATAATATTCTTGTATATTCTTGTATATTTTTTTTTTAATTCTAAGTCTTTTGCTTTATACGATTTAAAATTAGGTGAAATAAAGTCACGTAAATCAGAAGACTAAATACAAAAATTTTATTAATTAAAATAAAGTATTGTTACATACGTATCAAAATTCAAATATTATTAATTTTTAGTTTCCAAGGTAATTTAATTAAGAATTCAAATTAAAACAATGGAATGTAAATAGTAGAGAAATATTAATTTACAATATTATCTGATTTTCGAGAATATCAGATGTCGATCGATATTGAGAATCACAATCGATGAAACATAGTTACATCCTGATGACAAAACCTTCCCTATACTCTGAGACAAAATCTTTCTTTCCTACTAGAAGAATTCACGTAAAGAAAAAATTTAACTGGGGAAATTTAAGTACAAATAAGAAAACCAAAGCGCTTTAGATCAGATTAGTTTGGATTCGTTTAATATCTGAGTTACGATTGTCTTTTTTATTCAAATTAAATTGGTTCTATTTTAATAAAGATAATTCTTTTATCTTTAAGAAAAAACCAGTTCAACGATTATATTATTTTAAAATTCCAACTAAATTCTGTCGCTGCCATTAAGGTGGCAACGAATTATTCTAATTATTATTACAAATAATGTAGCAACGGATTATTTTAATTATGTCGTTGCCAATAAAATGTGGCATTTATATAACAAACTAAAATTTCAGATGCCTAAAAAGAAAAAAAACAATCTAAAAAATATTTTATTAAACAAGCCTTTCTTTAAATAAAAATTCTTTCCTTTAAAAAACATTTTTTTTTAAATTGAATTTAATAGGTTACAAACCAAAGTTTGAAATAATCCAATTTCAAAACTTTTTAAATACAAATTAATTAAAACTGATTAATTTGTAAATATGTCATTTTTGTATTTACAATGTACTATGTTTATACACTATCTACACGAAAAGAATTTTCTCTTAAAAATTACCCTGAAAATCGTGTTAATTGTAGGACAACGTAAACCTTGAAGAATTTTACTGTACTTTTGACCAAATTTACCAAAATTTTAATAAAATTTGGTAAAATTTGGTAAATTTTACTATACTTCTAACAAAATTTACTAAAACTTTGCCAAGTTTGATTAAACTTTTCTTAAATTTTAGTAAATTTTAATAAATTTTATTAAAAGTATGGTAAAATTCTTCAAGGTTTACGTTGTTTCACAATTACCACAATTTTCAGGGTAATTTTTAAGAGAAAATTCTCTGCGTGTACTAATGACATTTCCCTCATTATAAAAATTATATTATAAAAATCGAATTAATAACCTGCATTAATAAATATTTTATTTTTTTTATTCCACCTTATAATTTTGTTTTGATTTCGATTAAAACAAACGATGCTATCAGTGGCATATTTCATTGCTTATCTTGACATTGTAATCAACTTCATCTCTTAAATGTTCTGTCAATTTACGTGTGAAAGTCCCTTGAGAAACAATTCGCTTTGCATGTATGCGTGCATGCTGAAAAATCTGAAATCGTAAAGTATCATTTTTCATTTTAAAATTTCTCGACACTGACTTCACAAATTTTATTCAGAATGGTCACAATCGTAAGTATGTATCAACACTATATTTACTTATATTGCGTAATTTTTGCGTAAGTTTTAAAATATTTTAATCAAAAATTTATTTAATGTATAAATTCTAGCTGTCTAAGTTTAATAGTGCCACGACATTGTACACGTTACACGACCTGTCAATTTTTTCTATGTTATTTTACTTATAAAAAATCAAACGTTAGATTCTCACAACAAACGTCATAAATTAATTAATTTAATATCAAAAGATTGATTTTGTATATTACACAACAATGGATAAAAATTACAAAGTGAGTAAATTCATTATATGGTGACTAGGAAATCATAAATATTCTAGTAAATTTATTCACTTTTGTAATTTTCACTAAATATATGATTGATCCCTAGATCATCGTGATAATAGTTGAACATCATTTTGCCACTATCTGTCATCGTTTACACGTCAATCTATTAATCAAAGCTCATCGATTCTGAAATTTTCAAATGATTTGGAATACCTTGCGGAAAAATATTACATTAACCAATTGTATTCAAGTACTGATTTAATCAAAGTCGATTTAAAGAGAAAATTGTGAAATGAATGTCACCGAATATCGAATGAGAACCCTCGCTTTTATTATGCCTCCGAGTGAAGGTCCGATCTCGGGATGGAAAGGATGTGCTCTTCGAGTTACGGTGCTCGCAGTAGGATTCGGAATTTACATTTTGTTGTTCAAGAAGAAGAATTTATCCAGCGGAAGATTGAGTTTACAGAGAACTCCAAAAATTCCAATCGAACCAGATGACAATTTAAATACCGAATTAAAAGAACTCAGGTATATTTTTAAGAAAGATAAATCTTTGTTTTACACAAATATTTTACAGCAAATTAATACAAAATGCAGAATATTATTTCACCGATTCCTATTTTAATAAATTTACATTTATTTTATTTAATAACATATTTTTAAATTTATTATTTTATATCTGCATAATCTGCACATCTATTTCATGTCGTCCACTTTCGTGAACATTTATTTTATATTTTTAATAATTCAGCCAAACTTGTCCTTTACAACTCTTATGTTTTGCAATTTGCGGAATGAAAGCTATACATGTTATAAAATACATACATATGTGCAATGATGCACTATCGTTTACTTGGTAGCGATGATAGATCCGTAGTAACAGACAATGGTGAAGTCTGCCCCATCTGTTTGGGAGAACCGAAGATTGGTGTGAGACCTCTTTGCGGTCATTTACTATGTGCAGAATGCCTAGCAAATTATTGCGATGTTAGAATCACACCTGCGCCGCCACCTTGCCCATTATGCAGAGCACCGTTGAACTCAGTGGCCTTGGCCTGTGACTTTGTTAGTATAGCACGCATTCACTTTCAACAATTCCACCAAGGAAAGTAATAATAGTGTCCTACTGAGTGATATGCATAAATAGCAAAAATAAGAAATAAATAAAGAGGAAGAAAAAACAAAAAACAATCAATATTTTCTCCTAATAGGAAAAAGATATTTGCCTTATTTTCAGATTTCATTCTACTTATGTCCTACCTAATAGTTATTAGTATAATAAACAAAGTAACATTTTTATTTTAGATTATTGCTCCTTCTCTCTTTACGTTTCAAAAATATACATATATTCACATTAAAATATTTGGAAACGTAATTGAAAATTTTTAGTATAAAAAAACTTACTAGAATTATGAGTATATTTGTATATAAAAATTTACAAATGTTAAATTAATTTAATCATAGGCTATCTTAGGTCCTAAAATGATAGACCCAGACACTATTATGGTGCAAGATTGGATACGCAAATATAATAATCATCGAGGTTTAGTGACACCGGTATGGCCGTTTTTGACAACGCGACTTGTCCTTTTCTTTAATATCTTGACTTTTTTTCTGATTGTCGGACTGCTCGCCACGAGACTTCAGGTTGAAGAAATATAAATTTTGCTTTAAAATTCTTACTAAAACAGTTTGTTTGTCAATAATTAAAAAAAAAAAGAAAAATCATACAGTTATCATTACGTGTCATTTTCATTATCATTATTGTTTTTAAAATAAATAATACAGCCTTTAAAAACTATTGCAATTTATTATTAAGAAAAAAAAATAAATAAAAAATATATAATAAGACACATTACATATGTTAATAATTGTACTAATATCCGATTCGCATACAGATAATATCCTGGGAAAATTGAACGTTACATATGTGCTTGCATTACCGATATCGATAATTGTGTTAATTATACGCGTCTATCAAAAGTCAAGGTTAGTTGCAAGACGAGCGAATTTGAATTTACTGGTATGTTTCAGAATGTACTATTGTACTTGTACATCTTGCGGTTTTCAAGGAAGTTAAAATTTATTTATTATGCTGTTAAATACACATTGATATTAAGAAATTTGTTGCAACCTTTGTTTAAAAATTATTAATTAAATTTTTTTATTTCAGAAAAATAGTCAAGTTCTTCTTAAGGAAACATTAAAAGTATGAATTATAAAAACATCTTCAATTGACATGCAATAATTTTGACCACTATATTGTATATTTCGTGTGGAATAATTAATACCTTGTCAGTAATATTTTAATATGTTAATCAATCCAAAACAAGATTCACAAAAAATAACAGCAAATTTTTTTATCATTTTTCTTCTGTAATCTACTATATTTATTTTTAAATGTATAATGTGTCTGTAAATATAAAAAGTGATATAAAATGTGTATAACAGATTTTTTTTCATGTATTAACGATAAATAAAATATGTAAATTTAATAAAATTATATCACAAAAAACGAACAATAGTGTCAGCACTGTGAACTGCGAAAATGCTGGTCAAGCGATATATGAATTCTATTCGCCAAGCGGGTGCATTATGCAATTGCATGTTCTTGTACTCTTAAATTTTTGCCGGGCAGGATCGATTAGTGGATGGGATTTCGGACCTGCAAGCACACCACATATAGAACGTTCTAGCTTGCGTTCTAAACATTAAGTATTAATTATTTTATTAAACAATTTTTTAATCCAACCGCTGGCCCTTCAATAGGAAGTATGATGTGTTAGCAGTTCTGATTGTAATTTTTTCGCAATTCTTAAGAGTATGTAAAACTCTTATAAAGAGTGAACTTTAACTCTTATGGAAAATTATGAAATGGAAAATTACTCGAAAAATTGTAGTGGAAGTATTTTCATTCTATAAATTGTTAATTTTTGGGGGGGAATCGGATTTACTACAACAAAATACTGCAATTGCAGAGAGTATCATATATATGAGAATACTTTCCGGAGTAGATTCTCCGCAGCGTTAAATCTGGCCTTCACGGAAATATCGATGTCCTTGAACTTAATTGCTATACTAGAGCAAGTGCGATCGATCGAATTCAATCGAAACTCAACTGTGGTAATCTAAACTTTATTACATATTCTGAATAAATTTCTGTAATAGTTATCTATCGTTGTAATTTATTATAATATTCAAGAAAGACATGGAATATAGGTTACTACTATCAGTTAATGTTAATTAATAAAACGTCTTGATTCTATTTTTTTTAATTAACAAAATGTTTTTTTCCATTAAAAATTATATATCAGAAGAATCCAAAGGTTTTGTTTTTACTTATTAAATTATATTATTCCTATATCGATCGATTTTCACTTAATATTGTTTATTTCACTATAGTTGTACACTTTAATGCAAAATAGAATTCTCATAATAGTTTCTTATGTTTAATAGATTTATATGCTAATTTTTTAATATACTTTCTTAACAAATAAAACGTTTTTAAATGTCAGAATCAGATTTAGTATTTAAAACTTGTATAAAAAAACCATCTTTCTTTAGTTCCAAAAGCTAAAAAATCGTCTTAATCTCTAAATTCCAATTAATATATTATCACTGATTTGTGCACCGAGAAAAAGCTTTTTGTTGCCAAAACAAAAGCAAGGATTGCTTAGAAGGAACAGTTACCATTGTAAATTATTTCTCATCATTTGTTATTTTAAGAAACATATTGTCTAAGATACAAATCACATTTGTTCACTTAGAGTTCAATGGCTACAACAGCAAATCACATTTCTTCACTTGGAGTTCAATGGCTACAACAGCAAATCAAACGTAACAAATCATTTGTTCTCACAATAGAGTTATTTGTTGTCCCACAATAATGTCAGCAAATCATTTACTACAGTAGTTTCTGTCTTGTTAATTTAACAAAAATATTTATCTCAGTGTGTATACTTATAACTGTGATAATTAGTGGGTATTTACTGTCTTTTAGTGATTTTTGCTTTAAAAATAAAATCACTGAAAGATCAATGTATTTTTAGTTCACTAATTAACAAGTTATAAATGTACCATTGAAAATCAGTGTATTTTTGATGATAATGTTTTTGGTAGTTATACAGATTAGAAATATTAAATAAGAGTAAGATTATATTAAAATTATATTATATTAAATAAAAATAAGATTATATTATATAAGTATATTTATAGAAATATTAAATAATAAGTATCAATATTTCTTATTTAATAAAACTCTAGATGTTGAAAGAAATCAAATGCCCTATTCAGAACAATTCGGACTTCATATTAATTTTGATTAAAAAACTATTTTTTTTAATTAAAAAAAATTATAAAATTTAACATCGACCATTAACTCATACATCAAAAAGAAGCCATGAGCGCTCGTTCTATTATTTTTCGATTTTAATTGAAAGAGCAGTCGCTATGTTGACGATTGCACAATCTAATATGAACGTACTTTTTGTGATAGAATTATTGTAGATACACTTTGGCGGACGCCCGCCTGAACATTGAAAACTAAATATTAAAAACTAGAATCATCGAAGTGACATTTTTCACAGATTCTATCTCGAGATCTCGGGATTAATTGCACCGATTTTATTCGGACTGGTCGCAATCAAAAAAATTTGTATCATTATATGATTAATGTTTTATTAGATTTTTTATTAAAACTTTCATTTTCAAGATATTTAAATCAGAAAATCGGACCAAACGAAAACTCAAGATAAAGCTACGTGGTAGCGTTTCAACAGTGCCGTAGCCACAGGATATTTCACCCGATAATATGTTTTTATACAATTGGCGCGACGTTACCGCGTCGTTTGATCTAATATTTATCAAAAGAATTATTCAGAATTATTCGACTGTAATGTTGAGTGTAAAAATTAGCATCCTACTTTTTAATTATTACTTTAACAGTATTAATCGTCCGGGCGAACTTTTTTATGTAAAGATAAATAATAAAGATACTTCTTGTACCCTTGATTGTCTAATTATTCTTCATCTTACGAATGTGGTTTTGCTTGCAAAAGGTTACAAACATATTTTGTAACCCAGCCAATTGTTTAACAGATCAATATTGCGTGTGATCTAGCATAAATATAATCGGTTGTACATTACCTCGAGTATCTTCTGCTGCAACGCGTGTTGGCCGTGCATACTGGTGGCGTCGACTGCTGGAGCGTGATAAGCGCCGGAAGTTAAGGTGGCTGTGGCCGCGCCTCCTCCACCACTGGCACCCAAATCTCGCGGTCGCGGCATCGGAGAACCCGGCGTGTCTCTGGCCATCTCTGTGCACAAACAACAACAATACGCATCCGATAATACGTGATCTCGGTGAATACCGTCATCGCCACTACCGTGTTGATGGATGATCGTTCCGTGATGCTGATACGCGCCAATGATTTTTACGCCCGAGCTTTCCGTGCGTGGATACCAATCGAACATGTTCGCCCGTTGCATGTAAACCCGCATACTTAGTTTTTTTTGTAGAATGCTTTTCTCGTTTCTTTTTTATTGATTTCTTTCATAAATATGATTAAATCGATGGAAAGTTGTGTTTCGCGACAAATTGATTTCAAATTAAATTTTCACAATTTTGGCGATGTGAAACAAAAACACTGCGCAATGCTTTATCCATAAACTAAAATATATTGGATTACAATATGCGTGGAAAAAGAAAAATAAAAATACTCGTTGCGATCAATTGAGATTTCGAAGTCGCAATAACTGGTATTAAATTCCTCGACGTATTCCTTCCACCACTACCGTCGTTGAAAAATCACTTCTAGTCTCACTAATTAAAGTCTCGGTCCATATTATCAGTACTCTTACAATAACACGATAAAAGATTCACTCGCTGTTAATTAAATGCGCCCCGCTCGTTTTCAAATCAAATCTTGATTTGTCCTCAAACGTTGCGTCGGGAATACGCGATTGCTCTTGCGTGCATTGCCTTGTATTGCTTTTTCTTCATTTCTTTTTTCAGGTATCGCGAAAACGTGGGTCTTCCCTCCTGTCTTTTTTTTTGAGCCCAATCATCGCGTCCAGCGCTCGAATGACAACTTGAAAGGGGACACCTGTGTTTTTCCTCCCGTTTCTCTCGCGGTATCTTACGGACGATCGAAAAAGAAAATCGTAGAATTCAAGTGTGACGGCGCGGGCCGCACGTTGTGATATTTATCGCTTCGATACTCGCTTGCGGCGCGATAGCGCGGTTATTTTTAGCATTTATTACGCGCAATGCACGCGCCACACACGAACGGTCGCGCTTATCACTCCCTGGATTTGCGCGACTCTATTACGTTTTTCTCTATTTTTTTTTTTGCACCCCCCTTCTCCCACTTTTAATGTCCCCGTTTGATCATACTCAGGATTTAAAGGCTCGCTCAGTACAGTTCGAGATCCCAATCCGAGGTGGAGGGACTCTCGGAAGAAACCACCTGCCTGCGGCCGCTCTGCGCCCGTGATATTTTTATCGCCAGAGATCCAAGTTCACACTTTGTCGCACATCGCTATGGCGATTACTGGACCGCGTCGCCGATGTGTTTGCGATTGTATTAGCAAACAAAAATAAAACCTTTCGAATTAAGGAAGTCCAAAGTATCGGGTGTCGATAAAATCATTTCGGTTCGTGCCAGAGGCCATTACGGGTTTCACTTCAGCCGCTCGCTCTTCGCGAGCATTCCTAATCTTGAATTCCAAAATTGTTCCGTTGCGCTTTACTTACGATCGGCCCCCTGCGATTGCCCGACGGAGGCTTCACAGGTGGGATATTCGGCGCAGAGTTTTCCCGCGTCTCGCCAGCACGCGTGTGCAGGAAACGAGCGGTAACGAGACAAGGGAGAGAGGAGGAGCTTTATATACGCCGGCCAGCTCGGCAAAAGCAACGGTCAACGCTAAATTTAGCTCGCACTGGAAGCGATTACGCGAGCCTGGGAGCGAAGATGAGGTGAGACAAAGAGGGAGGAAGCGAGAGGGGGAGATTATGCGACACGAGAGAGAACCGGCGCGAGTAGAACCGAGAGGAGAGAATACAAGATTACCCGCTTGGTAGACGGATCGCAACTGAGGAATCGCGATCACAAATGCCTCTGATAATTCAGGCGGCGCGCGGCGAGGCGCATCAAAGCGGGGAACCGCGAATATATTGGCCAATCATGAGTGACTACTCTGCACCGCTCTTCACCGGCGAGAATGTTCATATAAAATTTATCCTGAAAATCACCATAAAAACGATTGTATTTCAAAAAATTTTTGAAAATGTAATATTCTCTACTTTTTAAACATTTACATTTTGTATTTTAACACAGTAAAGAATGCAATTATTATTTATTTTTACTAAACTGCGTGTAGTAAAATTTCAATGATTAAAAAATATGTTGAACAGTTTATGATTTTTCATTATTTTAAATGGAATAAAAAATTTAATGGGAAAAAATAAAGATAACGATAAATATACACAATGGCTTGTACAAAGTTTATCTTGTAGTATATTTTTAGTTTGACTTGTCACTCATGATAGTTTCATCTTATACTATGATAAGTTAATTAACACGCTGTTTATACCATAAACACACAACATATAACGCAATTTATCAATAGACTTATTTAAAAAATGGTGTAACATTTAAAGTAGAAGACTCGTGATTAATCTAATTTCACTAACAATAAGATAAATATGTTTCAAAAGACGATATATTACGTGTTACATTAAATATACATAAAGAGAAATTTTGTTCATAATTATATTATAATGTATATGTAAGAAAATTTTGTCGAAAGTTATAAAAATTTTGCCTTGGAACATTTTAAAATATCGCCTGGTAATTTTTATTAAACAGTTTATGTAAAGTTTCTTGTATATTTTAAAAATTTCTATCATTACTCATAATATTTAATAGATTGCCAAGTTGTTACAAACTAATCATCACACATATTAAAATTTGTAATAAATTTGTAATAAAATATAACGAAAAATTCCCTGTATAATGGTATACGTGCTCTCCACTAGACTTTACGTTGACGTGAGCAACGAGGAAATCTGTTGCAAGCAACGTAAATTAAGCTCAAAGTAGAAATTAACTTGCCACTGAGCAAGCGCGATTAGCGATGTAAGCGATAATAAATAAGTTTTTCGCTACCTGTGCACCAAAAGTGGTCCTTTTCTCCTGTCAATTCACATTCAGGGACCACACTTTGACGCACAGGCAACAAAAAATATTGCGTGTAACATGTACAAATCGGCTATTGCCCATTCGTGCGGGTGAATGCACTTACGGGCAATAACCGCACTTGTTGCACAATATTCTTGTTACATTTGCGCTTCCATATCTTTTTCTCATCGGGATCGAGTTGAACCGCTTCTCTAATTCAACTTCCACTCATATTCTAATAGTGGACTGTCAAAAAAGTTTGCAAATTTTTTTCCTCTCTTTACCTAAGTTATCTATTACTTAATCTTGAATATTGTAAGCAAGGAATTGCGTTTTCTACTTTTATTTTTCGAACAAAAGCTATACTTATAATACAAAGTCTAAAGTCTAAAGGTTAAAGGTTAAAGATTAATAGATGGCAAATGTAGACATTTGATATTCATTCAAGATTCTATTTCTACTTCCTTTAAAATGACTATCAAATCAGCATGAATTTCTATGAAGTTACTTCTTTCAATAAAACTTTTGTGCGAAAGATAAAGATCTTCTTGAAATCAACATGATTGTTTGTTATTCAAAATACTATTTATTGCTCGAAATACCGTACTCTTATTGAAATATACGATTCTTTTTTGGCGCTATGACAAACAAATCTGACAAATGCTATTGTATATTTCTTAACAATAATATAACAAAGCTAATAAAGATAAAGAGAATTTTATAAATCAATATAATTGAGGTAGATATTAATTTAGAGAGCCAATTTTTATGTATTGTTCAATTTGTTTAAAAGAGAAATAAAATAAATATTATAAAATATATTTGTTAAATCAAAATTAATAATCATAATCACAGTACATTGTGTAACGAAAGCAGAAAGTCGGCTTTTTCAGTGCGCGGAGTGAACGCACGAACCGAAGGCGAGTAAGAAAAAGTCGATCTGCACGTATTGCACATAATATTTTTTGTTACAAGTACGTCGAAAATAATCCTTGAGAGACACGAATTGACAGGTTAACCAAAGTTACGTTCGCGAAAGCGATGAAGCGTTGGTGATTCTGCGAGAGTGGTAATTCTACCGTATACGTGTCACGAGATGATGTGCACGCGGGAGTGGTAACAAAGGCAAAGGTATGTAAAGTGATCAAACCTGCAGAAAAAGTCGTGCTGGTAAAATTTTCGTCACGATTTACGATCTATTAGATTAAAGGATAAAAACTGCATGTGTAATAATGTTTTAGTGTTATTATTACACTGTAAAAGTCGGAGTCTTTACCCACAAAAAGTGACACAAAAAGGACCACTTTCGACGAACATATAATAACAAATATTTTAAAATAATGTATGCACAAAATTTGGTATGACGCATAGGATGTTCGTGCATGTGTGTATAAAGTGTCCATTTGAAAACTTTCTACAATTATTTTATGATTGATTAATTTTTACAAAAAATATCAAAATATTGTAGTCAATTTGGTTTCTGAAGAGAATATATAAGTGAAATAAGAATATATAAGTTTAATAAATTCAACCATGTTGTTTTATCTCCTCTTTCTTAGAATAACTGCTCCCCTTCTCTTTAATAATTTATTAAATATCATGAATAATATGTTAAATATAATGGATATTCATTCAAGATTCTATTTCTACTTCCTTTAAAATGACTATCAAATCAGCATGAGTTTTTATGAAGTTACTTCTTTCAATAAAACTTTTGTGCGAAAGATAAAGATCTTCTTGAAATCAACATGATTGTTTGTTATTCAAAATATTATTTATTGCTAGAAATACCGTACTCTACACTCTCACTCGTGCCTTCGAAAAAAGCCAGAACTCTAATCAGAACTATACTTCGATGATTTGGAGAGGCCAACTTTACACATTCCTTTATGCCCTTGTTACATAATGTATTAATATTACTTAGTTAATCAATTTATTTGAATAATTAAGTTCTCTACAGAATTACGTCTTAATTTTGCCATCACTTTCTACTACAAAGTTTAATTTTTGAGCCTAGTTTCTTAAGCGTTCTCACTTTATATTGTCTTACAAAAATATACATTAATTATTTATTAAATATTTATTACAAAATATACAAAACAATATAATATAAAAACTGCTACACTATTAAATAGAAAAGACTTTCTAGTTTACATTTATGTAGTAAAGAAGTTTATATTTAGCTTTTGCTTTTAGTTATTTTAAAAAATATAGTTCAAAAACAAGTGATATGATGGTATTTGAAGACCTTCTAATACTGCGCGCCTCCTCCCTCCCCTCCCCCCCCCCACACACACAAAATGTGTGTGTATTAGGCAGTTATATTATTATAAATAATTTAGAGATTACTTATAGATAGGTGAACCTAAAAGAAAGAGATGTATAGTATAGTACTGAAAAGATTTGGATAACAAATAAAAAATAAAAATTATTGTGTTTACTAAAATAATAATATTGATCAAACAACAAGATCGAAAGATGATTCAGTAAATTCGAAATATGTAGATGCGCAAATAGTTTGACAGTAATATTTCGTTTTCCGCCTTCTCTACATCGATTATAGTTATACTGTCACTATACCAGTTATACCAGTTATTACGACTTGAAAATGGCATTTCTATTCTCGAAATCTGTACTCGCTATTTCTTTTTTGGCTGCTTCATAAGTAAACGGTTCTAAATACAACATTGCAAATGTGTTTAGGAATAAATTAACTTTATGGATAATCTTCATGCGTGTTTATTTTGAAAATTACGAATTACATTACGTTCATTCACGAATTATATCTTTTCGGTTTGCATTGTAAAAATAATATAAACATACAGAAAAAAATAGAAAGAATACAAAATTTTGATAACATCTTTTTCTAAATTATTACTTCTCATATACATATCCATTTACATATATTTATATAGAATGTAAAGTTTTGATAACTTTACATTAATCAGTTTAAATTATAGAAACTATGTTGTATTTAAATACGTATAAATAATTAATAATTCATCTGTGTAGAAGAGAAAATTTTCACGGATATAAATAACAAAAATATTCACCCTTTTGAGGCAGATGCGTGAAAGCAGACGTGATCTCGACACTTCTGTAGCCCACGTCTTCTGAAACAAATTACAAGCGTTTTACAAAACAACGTCGACAGTTATATAATTGAGAAGAAAATAATGGAGAGGTTTCAGCTCTTGTATTTTCAAATGCAATCTACATTAATTTGCAAATAAATGTAGCAATTCGCGCAAGCAACGTGCATAAATAAATAATAGCGGCTGTCGTTTGACGTCAATTAATCCAAGACACGGAAAAAGATGCCCTGGGCTGGGGCAAACTATCGTGAACTATTATATCACGATTGATATCGGCGTCACACAACTTCTATTATGTTCGGCTTATCTTCGATTGTAAATTCCTGCAATCTTACACAATTTTTATTTAATCTTTCACGTATGTGTAGATAATCAAATAAAAAATCGGATCTTGATAGTACTTGTACTTTCGATAATTGGAGCTTTGGTTGTATATATATATATATATATCTGAAATATTATTCAGCGTAACATTCCTTTTTGTACAGATTTTGTAAAATTATAAATAAGCTAAATTTTAATATTAAAAAATAAATGTAGAGATATTTCCAAAAACATAAAATCTTTATTTTTTCGTTAGTTCAATAAAACATAATCTTCCTATATAAGATATTCTTGTCATTTTATAAAATGTGGAAAATAATAAACAAAATTTAAATAAAAAAACAATTAACAAAGTTTTCTAACTTAAATCCTTTAAAATTATATTTCAAAAAGTTAAAATTTAAAGATATAATATTAATTTAAAATTGTGATAATTAAATTTTAATCATTTATATGCAATGCTTAAAGTAAATTTGTGGAAAAACGAATAAATCTGGATAAATTCATATTTATTCGGGAAAAATATAGTTTTATTTATGCAAGAATTTCATAATACCCAACTTTATTTTCTTAATCTATATTTTTCACTCATACAAAATTAATTATTCAATTTTTGTCATGCAAACAAATTTTATAAAACGTTCTCTCCTGATGCGAGAAGAAAAATAACTTGAGATGCATTGTATGTCATGTAATGTGCTAATCGTGGGCGCGCTAGTCGCAAGTCGAGCTGCTTTGTGATTAGATAAGGCGTATTACCACCTCCTTTTCATACGTTTCATCCAAAACGTTTATCGCAAACCTGAGATGACGTCACGTCATTCTTAAGTTTCGAACAGCAACGAGTAAATTAATAAATGATAAACTTTATCATCGTAATTTAAGACAACAATGACTATCGGACTCTTATCATGTAACTTGTATTTAACTTATACATAGTTACTGATCAATCGATTATTATAAAACGTATTATTAAATAATATAAAATTTAAATTTCTAATAATCTAACAAATAATCTCTCAGAGCAAAGGCCCTTTCTTTTTAATTCATTGGACACATTATAATTTATATTTTGACTCACATTTGTAGATTTGCTGACCATCAAAAATTTTTTTAATTTTTAATGTAAAATTTATTTTCGTAAGCTTTATTTAAGTTAATTTTTAGCTATCGTCCAAATAATTAATATTTAATAAAATTTTTAATTCTACGTATAAATTTTATTTATTTTTTTTTTCACAAATATTTCAAAATTTTGCAAAAAATAACAGTTAACAAATTTGAATTAAAAAAAAAAGAGTTCATTATTTAATTAGATGTATTAAAAAATTAGTAATTAGATCGCTTAAGACTTTTCAATCACTATACATATATTAAGAAAAGGTTAATTCTATATTAATTGAAGGACATATTCTTAATCAAACTTGTTTATTTTAGATACAGAAAAATAGTAATGACACAATAATCCGACTGCTTCATATCGAGTGGTTTACATTCAAAAATGGAAAATAAATATATTTTTTAAATGATTAAATTTATTTGTGGTATATGTTCACTAATAATTGATTACTAACTGATAATTCAGTACTTTAAAAAAAAATCAATTAATGGTAACGTTGAACGTGACAGATCCAATGCTCTCTATAGCAAGTCGTATTTAAAATGTAAGAAAATGGTTTCTCTACTGTTTTATCGGTAGATTTTCTTCTTATTGAATTCTAATTACTCTGTTGTTAATTAATGGTTCAGTTGTTTTCGTAATGTTTCATTTATTTTTAAGCAGTTTTATATAATACTAAACGTTACCATGAGTTAATGAGTATGCACTGTAAAAAATTATGTAAAATTATCTAAATAATATTTGTAAAATTATATAATTTATAGTGAAAATATATGAAATGTTTTAGTATTCTTATTTCTAATTGTGCAAATATAATTTTTCGTTTAATATAAAGATATATTTGAACGATTTAAAAATTTTATATTTTATTATTAATTGTGTAAGTTTTATACATATTATTTATGTAACTTTACATACATTTTTGTAGTGTGTGTAAAAGACGACTTCATTCTTTTTTTAATAAGTTACTTAATATCAGACGACATATCACTTCGATCATTGTCTTGTGTTCATTATTTGGATCATTTAGATAGAGTCTACGCGTATGTACATACCATAATCACAAAGTTACTCAGTCTATTTTAAGACGAAGGCCGTAATAGTCCGGCGAGTGTTGACAGTCATCTCGATGACTTTAGTATCGCGTACGCTTCTGATCTATTATTATTTTCAATAATTGAAAATTAATCACAGTTTTATCAGCTGCGGCTTGTTACACCTGAAGAGTTTGCATACTTTGTGATTACACGGTAAAATAAAGATTGAGCAGTGCAACCATTTCTCGAAACTATATATTCTAAAAAACGAATAAATATATTGAAATCTGAGATTACAGAACGTTCGTCTTAAACAAAATTCAAAATTTTAATTATATAATGATTAAAAATATTTGAAAGCATTTTACTATTTACATAATTTTACTACAAACGTATCCTTTTAACATTTTATTAAATTTCATCATGTAATTAGATGTTTAACAAATTTTAACAAATTAACTAAAAAATAAAATATTTATGTATTATAAGTCAATGAAATAAAATGAGTAGAAATATTTTTCTAATTAATATTTTTGTTACTTATATGTATTACCAAAATGGTTCCCCAAAAATTTATTACTCTAAAAGTTAAAAAAAATGTTTTGCTAAAGAAAAATTAAATTCTATTAAAGAAAGATTAGTTGGAAACAATATATATTAGCAACATTATTTAAAAAAACGGAACATCAAATAAAAACAAGATATATTAATAAGTTCTTTATAAATTTTAATAAAGTAAATACCAAATTAGATCCAACTGAACATTTCACATAAAAGAAAAAGGTGTCTTAAGTATAAATTTTGATACCATAACATGGTATTAGATTAAACGAATAACCTGATGTAATTTTATAAATTGCAATGAATATAGTGTAAATGTCGCTGTACAGCGTACTTATTTTTGTTGCAGCCTATTTATAGAACAATGACTTTATCGCGGCAAAGAGTCAATAAATATTGATAATAATCACTGGTCTCCTATCACAAGTACATTTGTGCATGTATTTATGTATTTCCTCTGTCAATCTTGATACACAGCGGTGATTTTAAATGTGAAAGAAGAATTGATAAATCACGAGAAAGCCAAGTATAAATCCGCGATTCTTTGTTTGCGAAAATAAGATAAGATTTTAAAAATTTATAAATTATTTTCTTATGTTACCTAATCCCAGTAATAATTATCATTTGGAATAAATTCTACACGCAAAAAGATATATAAATGCAAATTATTTGAATTAAATAAATATTATTCTTGCTTCAAATATTTCATAAGTTTATATATCCACAAATTTGTCATAAGTTTATTGTAAGCATCATAGGAGTATATTTTAGAAAATTTGGAAAACACATAAATTGTTAGATTTAATTTTTTTCACTCTTCATGAAATTAAAAAAATCAGCCTTAGATCCAGTTGCACTAACATTATTTTGATTTTAAGCACGACTTAAATATATATATGTTTATCTTTATCTTTCTTTCTAAAGACAGATTTATACTCAAGTCTCATTTAAAATCAAAAAATAATTTTGGTACAGCCAGGCCTTAGTATTGAGGAAAAATGTTAGGATCTATTTGAAACAGAAGATAATAGCATTGATTTTATCACTTTAGGATGCAAATTTCATTAGGTTTGCGAATTTCTGTCAATCTGTTTCTATTACATGTATGTACAGTGTTACTGTATTACACACACACAAAACTGTAAATATTATATATTTTATTAATATTGTGTACATATTTTATACAATTACATGTAACTTTTCTATATAAAATTTGCTAAAACAAATTTTCAAAAATGAGAATACAATATTCTCTTGTAAATTGCATAGTTTAAACAATAGTAAGCACATTAGTAATAGTATTATTTCATGTTTTTAGCTTTTTAGAACTGTTTGATTTATATATTTTTCTCTTTCATATTTTCTTATAATACAATATGAAACAAAATCACTGTGCATAGACTGAATTATCTTTATGTATAGATTATATAGAATATAAATTATTATTCGCAGTGCTGTAAACGCCAAAACAAATGCAGTTTGAATAACTTTACTTATGGTAATCTTAATATCGCTGTTGTGGCATATCACGAGAGAACTACAAAAAAGTGTTAATAGCAGTTAATAGTAGTTAATAGCAGAACAGCAAAATTAAAGTAAAATGTAATCGAGCGGGAAAAAAACCCTAACTCTTCAACTATATTTGTGGATCTAAAACATAATGGGTTTCCTCCATTGTTCATATTTAATCAAACAGTCAAATTGTAATTATACCTATATTTTAGATTAATTCAAGTATAATAATTTTTTCAGTGAATTAATTCGTGACAATAACGCTATTGAAAGTAAATTCTACGGAGATTGCGACGTGATTCATCATTATTTAGAGCATGCTTCGTTTAGGAATATCCGGTACAAATCTGAAGGAGGCTAATTTGTCTTTTCCCAACTTCCGTCCTAAGATTTTTCGTCAGCGGCGTTGAATCCTTTCGAGAGCCGGCTGCGAAAGAATGCAACGGCTGGCAAACTGATGCAGCGCCTACGATAAAGTGAAATAGGCCGACCGAGGGACGGAAGGTGAGCGAGTGAGTTAGTGAACAAGTAAGGGAGCGAGCGAACGTGCGAGCGGAGGTCACTGCACGGCGCATTCCTTCGAGTCAAGTCCAAGGTTAATCCCAAGGAAGAAAGGGTCCCTCCACCGTTCCGTTAGTTCTCTCTCTTTGCTTTCGTGTATCGTGCTCGTGGTCTTACGCGTTTCCATTCTTCCATCGAGAAAAGGTGTGTCGAGATCATTGGGCACATTCAATCGCAGTTTGTCTAAAGGTAGACATACAACAACAGCAACTATTTATGAATTGAATTACAACGTTAAAATATCGGACGAAATTATCGAGTATTATTTATTAAAATACGTCGTATCAATCGCGATGATAGGTACCAATATAGCGATAATTATGGGATATGATTTGATTTTACCTCGTAGCCTCGGCGAAAAGAACCTATTGTGAGAACCTTGAACTTTGAAGTTACTTTAAAGAATCGTATCGTGATTAAGAAAAGATAATTATTAAAAATTATGCAACTAATTAAAAGCAGGTTGCATAATAGAAGTATATATATATATATATATATATATATATATATATAATGTCTGAATATAAATAATCTTTTTACTTAATTAAAAGAAACATCGATATTTTTTACCTGCATACCTACCTATAGAAAGATAATCTTTCACAAATTCACATCAGAGATGATAAATTATATATAATGCTAATCAAATACATGTATACAAATAGTTACAGAGTGTCTGGTAATTCTCGTAACAAGCCTCGTGTACAAATAAAACGAAGTAAAAACTAAGTCGAAAAGTCTTGTACCATTTTGCAATTTTCGTAATAGTTAACGAGAAATTAATTATTAAAAAACGTTGAATAAACCCGTAATGTAAACGGTACGAAATGTCATTTAAAAACTAATTTTTGAGAAATTACAATCACTACCGCATTAATCTGTTTTCCTTGCATGATTACTTTGAGCGCTTTTTTAAAAGATGTAATTTAATCTGTGGTTAAATTTTTTTCAAGAGTTATATTATAATAAATACAATAATAATCGAAAATTGCTAAAGTTATCATCATTAATATTATTATTATTACTTACATTTTATATAATCCTAATTTCTTATCAAATGTTAATAGTAATTTTTTGACAAATTACATTTTGACAAACAAAATCTATAAATTTTACAAAATTTATTAAAAATTTAAAAAGATGGTTTTCTTGTTTTAAACATTGTTTAAAAGAAACCTTTTATTTATGTCAAATGCATATTTTGGGGGATATACAATTTCTTTCAATGTTTTTAAAATCTCAAAATATTTTTTAACACTCAATTTAAAAAAATTCTAAAAGTCACCCCGTGAGTAAGCTCACATCTTAATGTGGTCTTGGTAATACAATATAAAACTGCATTAGATAGAATTATAAAGGTTAATATTGTAAATTAGCAAAAACATATATAGAAGTTAAAAATAAATAAAATTATGTGTACAAAGGAGTTAAGTGTAAATTGCTTGAAAGACTATAGAATTAAATGTCCCGAATTATATGTCCACTGAAATAATCAAGTTTATTAGTGTGTGAAGTTGGCAATTTTCTGCATTGCAAATTTTTATGCAAGTTCTTGCATCCGCAATAGTTCTACAGATTTTGATAATTTACAGCAATAATTTTGCTAAATTAATAAAAAAAATAATAGCTTGAAAATATAAGATGCTAATTTTCTACGGCACTCTAAATTTTGAAAGAACTAACTTTTATTATAAAATTTTATATAGTTATCGAAGATTTCTACAATTCTCGATGAAAGATAATTCTGACCTTTGATCATTTTTAAATAATTTTTAAACTCGTGCGCTAGCATCCCATCCCAAGAGTAAAGTGTCATATTATAGCAAATTCTAACCAACTTTTTAGCATTTCCCGATAGTTTCGCAATAGTTCCGACGCTTTCGACGAGAGTTCGGACCTTTAACAATATTTAAACAATTTTTTATTCCGACCGTTGGCATCGTATCTATGAGATGTATCAGGTACAAATAGTTCACTTTCTTGGCAGTTCTCAGCAGTTTTTACATAGTTATAATTACATACATGACCATTTCTAAATATTTTGCAAAGAATTCTGATAATTAATTATTTTTAAATAATTTTTTAAGTAGATTGTTATCATCGCACTTATGGGAAGTTCAATTAAGCGCAATTGAAAATTTTCAAACATTTTAAAAAAAACGTATTATTTTGGTTGACGTACATATACATATATCACTTAAATTTTGTATTATAAAGTTAATGATATCATCACTTGGATTTAGTATAAATTTTTTTCTTAGACGAACACATATTATACTTAGCAGCCTTTTTTATTAAAAAAAAAAGAGAAAGAGAGAGAGAGAGAGAGAGAGAGAGAGAGAGAGAGAAAGAGAGAATTTTGTTACATAAAATAGTAGAAAATATCGACCAAATTCTTGAGGTTTGTACACTGTTAAATTTCTCTAAATCATCGCTTTACCTGCATCCGGAAAACTTGATAGTTCAATATCATGAGTCTTTGGTATTATCTCTTTCTGTATATGTATATGTTTAATGATTGTCATCAAGATCGTGCACAAACTCGACAGTATGTATACCTGTGACGAAGGAAACGGCGTAATCAAGGCTCATTACACAATACGGCGTCCATTATATTTGCGGCTATTGCGTAACTGCGTCTAATCACTGGTGCTTGTCGTTTTGATTACGATTATTAGTTTCCGCGTACGAAAATATATGACACTTGCAGTCGCACGAGAAAAAGAGGAAAGAAAGAGGAGATGATGATGATGATGATGATGATGATGATGATGATAATAATGATGATGATGATAATTATGATAACTTTATTCATAATGCAATTTAAGATGGCACCTTTTTAAGCGTTAAGAAAAACTTAAAATCATACAAATATGGAGTAAATCACTATGGAATGAATGCTACACACACACACACGCGCGCGCGCATTTAAAAAAAAATAGAAAAAAAATAAAATAGAAAATAAATATAAATTGTGTGTTTGTATTCGTGCGCGCGCGTGGCGAGTGTGTGTGTGGTAGAAATTTTAAAATTCTGTTAATTACAAAGAAAAATGGATTAATTTCTGTCAAAACGTTAATTATACTGTATGTAAGTATAAGTGTAATATAAATTATATATGTACACTCTAACTCTAATTTTTAAGATTGCTGAACATAATATCTAAAAATCCATGAGAAATTTATTTTTCTCTCGATTAATCAAAATTTATCCTAAAAGGAAATAAGTCACTTTTAATACAAACAAATATTGTTTCAGATATTTAATTTTATTTCAGTTATTTAATTACACAATTCGACAAAGAAAAAAACATTAAAACAAGTCTAATCATTTCCTGTAGACTTTTGGACGCTGAATATGTTCTAAAATTGCTCCATTACAATTTTGAGAAATTCAACTCAAAAAAAGACTATTTTTATGTACTTCGCAAAATTATAATTACGATATATGACGTGCTGGACAACGATACAAGATTGAAAGCTCTTTGCAGCAGCGTGCTGCAAGTGGAGAAAATAGCGTGCAGTACTTTTTAATGATCAAATAGTAAAGCAAGTGCTGCTCGCTATCCCCTCCACTTGCACCACGCTGCTGCAAAAAACTGTCGATCTTGCATTGCTGGTAAAGAAGTTTTATTTCAATCAAAATAAAGTTAGAACTTTTAATGTTAGAACTTTGAACACTCAAAAGAAATTTCTTGTTTCGGTTATCATTAATAAGATAGTTATAATTAAATATAATGTCTATTTCAAAAAAATTGCTTGTGATAATCGATAAGAGTTGCTCTTTTGCTCTCTAGACTAATAATAATGATTCACATTCAAACCCATCCAGAATATATCAGACAAGATATCAGATTTTTAATTAATACGCTCTCTTGAAAGGCAATGGCAAACTACTGAAATAATTATCTTTGCTAAAACAATTAATTATCATGGAAGATGCATGTATCAAATAGAAACCATGATTTTCAATCAAAGAATTTGTGAGTGAGTGTAGAAAAGTTGTAAATTAGATTATTGGCAATTTATTAAGTATAAGTTTTTAATTATATTTATTTAAGTTTAAGGATTTTTTAAAGACATTCAATTTGATATCAAAATTTACAAATCTAAAATGGATTTAATATGACAAATGTCAAAATTAAAAAATGTTAGAATTTTGCAAAAATTGCACTTTATGTATACTATTATGTACTGAATACAAATCTAGTATCAAATTTAACAAATTTAAAAGAATAAAATTAACATATTTGGTCGATAAAAATTAAATTAAATAAAAAAATTAAATCAAATTTAAATTTTAGCAAAAAATTATATGAGCAGACTTTTTTAACTCTTCGTGGTCTCATTTCCGAAAAGTTTCGCGTTGGTTAGCCCATGTTTTTACTTGCTATATTGACAGTTTTCATTACTTTGACAAAAAATATTCTTGAAAAATAAACTTGAAACATTGATCTAAAATATTATCTAATAGCGAATGTAAAAATTTGATTTTAACATAAAAAAATTTGTAAGAAAGCTTTCGAAAAATGTTTCACTTAAAAAGTCATAACTTTTTCAATTTGATATTTTTCAATAAAAATTTAGCATAATACGTAAAAAATGTGTTACTTCAAGAAAAAAATTATTCCATAAGGTACGTTTCCAAAAAAGGTATTTATTTAACGAAAAAACTCTTAAAAAATTTTAGAATTAATTTGGTTGCCACAAGCGTACTACGCTTCGGCTTATGCCACGTGTCAAGACGCTTAGAGGAGTCCTTGAACTACAGATAGATAGCGCGCAAAGTCTAAGTTACGAAATAAATGACTTAAATACAGAACGCCAAACCTTTTTTTGGGGTCCATGGGGCCTCAGGTGATTACAAAGAGTTAATATATAAAAGAATTTGTATAAGAGAATTGCAAATAACTAAAAAATAAGGTTTTTACAAAAAAATGTTACACATAAAAATTATGTTGCTTTATGAGGAAAATAAAGTAGCGTACAATGTTTTATTTTCAAAGATTATTTCAAAATCTGTATATAAAGTTTTTAAATACATAAAAATAAAGTTATAAAAAATATATGTTAATAGTAAAGAATTACAATAACAAAAATAAATAATATACAGCTATTATGTAATTAAATGAAAATCGACTGATATATGAATAACACAAACTAATATATAAAGAAGGCTTTATTTAATCAAAGCAGATCTTATAAATATTATTTGCATATACCTTTACAATTTCCAGTAGCAAAAGATGTTACAATAATAAAATATCTTTAATGAATAGATTTGCAATACTTACATAGAAAAAAATAAACGATTTATTGTAAAAAACATAAATATAAAAATTATACGCTTATGTATATTTTGAAAAAAATATAATTTTATAGTTTTAATATTATATTTTTAATTATTTAATATAATAGTTTTAAAACCGATAAGATTAATTTAACCTAACATGATTCATAGAGGATTAAAAAATCATTCTCTCTATCAGCAGCATTATTTTGAAAAAGTAAGAATTGATTAGGTATTGAAAGTTTAAGTAGATATTGAGGATAATTAAAATAACTAAAACATCATCATCATCGGAGAACAACAACAAAGAAACACATTTAACAATCTAGCAACCAAATCTTGCATCCATAAGGATGCATTACTAGGGTGAAAAATACTCTTATTAAGAAGTAAAAACATAAATATATAACACAAGTAGAAAACCATACACAAATATGCTCGTAAAACTCAACAATAGTTTACAGTATTAGATGTTTAACAGTTTCATATGTTAATTTTAATATCTCTAAAAATTAAAATTTTTTTAAAGTCAGAGTCAGATTCAGCAGTTAAAAAACTACACAAAATTCATACCATTTTTATTTACCACTTTGAGAATCAAAATCGTCCCATTTCATTCATCGTTTTTTTTGGAGGGAAAAAACAATTAATATTAAAAAATGTTAATCTAAAAAAATGGAAAGAATATATAGTCAATTATTTTCTCGACTAGTCAAAATCATTTTCTATACAGGGTGTCTCACATCAGATATGCAATACTTCGTGGAAAGATAGACGGGATCAAGGTGAACATAAAAATCCACTATAGTTTTTGAATATCTCCAATGATAGCCGAGATATTAATTTTTCAAATTTTACGAATAAAAGTGCGCCGAGAAAAGCGCTGAGCCGCTCGAGCTTATAGCACTACTGTGTTAGTCAAGCATTGGCTGCCGACGGCAGCTCGAGCGGCTCAGCGCTTTCCTCGGCGTGTTCTCATTCGTACAATTTGAAAAATTAATATCTCGGCTATCATTGGAGATATTCAAAAACTATAGTGGACTTTTATGTTCACCTTGATCCCGTCTATCTTTCCATGAAGTATTGCATCCCTGATAAGCGACATCTTGTATAATATTTTAATAAATATAATTTTGTTCGATATTTAATAATATATAAATAAAATAATTCATTTACTGTTGCATTAATTTTGCTATAACTTTTTATATTCCATTTTACGATTCAAAAGATTCGAAAGAAGAATATTCCGATATTGAAGATTGGCGAATTTTTTATGCGGTATCTATTAATATGCGGTATCTAATTTATTTTAATGTTGAGAATACAAAATACGAAATACAAAAATTAAAATTTAAGTAAAAACTAGCTTAACGAAAAATTTGTCGATACAACAAGAATATGTGAAACCATTCGTATCGCCTCACATCTATATATACAAGCTTCGGCGCGCGAACTTATGCATACAGAAAACTGAAGCCAGAAATACCTAGCTGCTAGAAATTAAATTATTCAGGAAACTTCGTGTGATTCGCGGATATTCTCGGAAAGTGCTCGATCGACGCATAGAGCGAACAAAGTTACATAAAACGTAAATCGTGATTAAACGTATCAACCAAGATAAGAGACATTATGCAAAAAGCTTCTTTAAAGAGACTTCAGTTTTTCAAAACATTAATCACGCCTTTAAATTAACATGTCTAACATGCCTTTAATTAAAGTGTCAACAATAATTCTTGATTAGCAATTGCAGAAAAGAAATATATTGGTTTTTCGAATATTCATAATATCAATAGCAAAACTACATTTTTATTAAGAAAGGAAAGAAAAATATGTAAATCAAAAATATGTATACGTAAAATATAATAAATTAATTTAAAAATATTTTTATAACATTCAGCAAACGCATCTTTAATTTTTCTTATCTTCTTAAATATGTGGAATCTAAACTATTATTCTAATAAAATTATTTGTGCTAAAGATTGCACTATTAAAAAATTATGTAAAATTACATAAACAATATTTATAAAAATTACACAATTCATAATAAAAATATATAAAATTTTATAGTATTTTTATTTTTAATTGTTAAAATAAAATTTTTCGTTTAATATAAAGATATATTTGCACAATTAAAGATATAAAAATATTCAAAAATTTTATGTATTTAAAATCAATTGTGAATTTTATACATATTATTTATGTATTTTTACATACTTCTTTTTACAGCGTATACGACAAGGCAATTTTAATTAATGGTAGATACCATATTTATCAAGTTACTATATAATTAACAAAACACATGCGACGTAAAAATGTTACGTAGCATTTTGGAGGTACCATTTATCGTTTGTAATTACAGAATAGTTCACATCGGTTAGTCGATGTGTAAAATTATGCTTCCTTGCGCGAATCTATTTATCACAATTATATCTAATCAAGATGATATCGTTTCCGTAGAAATGTGCGGCAGTTCGTAGTTTTATATCGAAACAATCTGTTTTAATGCTTGTTCGAATAAAACTATCGATCCATATATTAAATTTTACAATTGTACGCGCGTATGAGCATACAGTGAAAACTATAAGTAACAATCAAATATTGTAGAATCGCTATAGAAAAAAAATACACGAGTATTATTCTATGTCCATTCAGAAATAATAAAACATCAAATCGTACAACAATAGCAACAAGACGCAATCTCTGTTAAAGATTGATAATTTATTATAAAAAATGTTTTTACTATAGTATTGAACACCTGTACTATTCAAGTACCGTTCAAGTACTGTTCAAGAACACCTGTACTAGTTACTAATGCAATATTAGTATAATACTCTTTTTTAATATAAGGAAACTTTACATAAGACATTCTGACCTTTGGAGGAGATAATAGCAAGGACCCAAAGTTAAAATACAGTGCTATTATGGTACGAAATTTCAATATCGTAACACTATCATCAATAATCAATAATAATCTACATATATTGCATTATCAATAGCATAAATTGATTCTTAATTTTGTACAGTAATAACTATCAAAAATCGATATGGATTTTCAAAGATTCTCTAGTGCAGATTACTACTCTGCCTCAATGTGCAGAAGAAAGTGTTGAGCCTTAGACGATTGTATTCATTGTAATATGTTACGTGATATTTTTTATATCGCAGGAAGTTTAGCCGCGCATCCCTCTGCTGGCGATGTCCCATACTATTTCGTGTTAGAAGACAACTTCAGTACAGACAATCTACTGTCATAATGGAATAATACTGACAATCAATATATTCTTTCTGTCGATTTCAATGTAGGTATGTTACCAAAAATATCCTGATAGTTTACTAGTTCAGTATTGATGTTTTGACGTATTCCTTTTTTAAATTTCAGTATGAATAATATAGTACTAAAAATCTATTGACAGTATATTATACTAGCACAATTATTTAATCTCAAACCATATATCGAGCTAATAACATCCTTCATTTTAATACTAGTCGAGAACAGACTAGTATTAAAATATAAAGTCCACTTTTCAATATAAAATCTCGGCAGGATTCAATAATAAATTAATAAATTAATTCTATTCCCACTTGGGTATTAATCTAATCAAGACCTTATTTTATTTTGCCGTATCGCGGTATGCATGATCCGGCCCAAGTCTTCAAAATGCATTACATTCTTTACCAATATTGAATTTGGATAACCGGATCAGAGAGAAGCATTAAATTCGGTATGCCCAATTTGGCCCTAATTTTTATTGGACTTAATTTACTTAATTTCTACCCGGGCATCTTGTTAATAATCATGATTGTTTTTTTTTTTTCGTGTAGAAAAGCTCAGTTTTATCATTTGCGTTTGGAAACATTAATTTTATGAAACCGCTATTATAAATTCGTTAGAAGCATTACATGTCAATGGCTGCGCGGCACGCATTCCCTGCACGAGTTCATCATTGATGTATTGAAACTCGTCACGGCGTTCGGTTCTATCGTGGTGTATGCTGTGACGGTAGGCTCTTTGTACCGGAACTCTGCGCGTTATAGTAGCGTGGCGGTGCTCTTCGACGCCTCTCCTCCTACATCGCGTCGCGATGCGTCGTTGCGAATAACGGACGACAGGCAAGCGCGACATACATTTTTAAAAATGTAGCACCTGGTCAACAGCGGAGTCAATGCATTCACCAGGCGGCCACATTTTAATGTCTGCCGCCACGCGTAAGGAAAGAATAGATATGACATTTCACAGCTTATACACTTGCCTCGTGTTGCGCTCGATATTCACCTGAACTTTGTCCATAGACACGGAAAGAATAAAAAAACGCGTGCGTACTCGATAGAAATTCGATTAAATTGTGAAATAATTCTCAATTTGTTGAATAATATGATAAAAAATACATTTTGTAAGCAGATATATCTCATACTAATATTATCTACAAATAATAATAAAAAATCTACAAATATTATCTACATAAAGTACATAACATTATGTTTTCATTCTTTTTTTTTCCTTATTTATTCATGCTCTCTCAGCAGTATTTAATTTTTAAAGTTTATTGCTCAAAAATTTATTGGCTAACAATATTATTATTCCTTATTTCAAATTAAAAATCGTTCTCAATGCAACGAGAAAAAATACTTCAAAATATTTTTAATACCACAAATCAATTGCGTTGAATTACATCAGAAAATTGGATTATGTAACAGTAAATTATAGTAAAGTTTTGATTTCAAATTTTCTAAGCCATGCACAAAATAAAAATGTATTTAGCAAAAAATTGTATAAGCATTATGCTCTTTAAAGCATTTTGTTTCTCTCAATCTGCTTATCGTTAAAAAAAATTGCGATGTGTGTGAAATAAGATCTTTGAATAACTGCACATCGATTTTGTGATATACGCGAAAAATTCGCGCATGTGCGAGACAAATTGCACGTCTACAAGTCACGTGAACAACTCGCGTGTCTCGTTATCTTATGTCTTTGTGAAAATTGGTACGCTATGCCAAATGTATAATCAGCAACTCGACGAACTATATAGGTGTCGGTGAGACTTTGTAACTTCATGCAAGATCTTGCTTTCATTAAATCACTGGCGTAGATTTTATTAATATCAATTTATTTTAAAAAGATTAATTTTACTAACTCTAGTATTCTTAAGTGTTGCATGCGCGCGCGCGCGCGCGCGTGTGTGTTGTGTGTGTGTGTGTGTGTGTGTGCGTTTAAACGTCGTAACTCTTGTATACTACACCTTAACATGATTTTAATCAAATTTGTTTTTCTTATATACAATATTTATTATAATTTTTTTTGTAAAATAATTCTCTAAAATTCCCAAAATTTCCAGTAATTTTACTAAAGTTTCAAATAAGATTTCCTAATAAACCTTGAAAATACATTTATATTTCTTGAAAATAAATTTTATTTTATGTGTCTTTAATATTCTTTAATCATATAATTACAAAAAACCCATTTAAGATTTAAATATTAAATTTAAGTAATAAAATACTAAAAACAAATGATATAAACAAAAATAATATATAATAATCTGTATGCAATAAGGTAAACTCGGATAAAATGGCCATAGTTTTTTTAAATGCAAAAAACATACTTTAATTATTATTATTTTTTAATAATGTTTGGTATATTATTTCACTGAAGCTTTAAGTATGTAAAACTATCGAATTTAAGAGAAAATACTCAATAAAAATTTTTTTATTATCAAAATATTAAAACATAAACATTGGCCATCTTTCACAACTTTTAGGGAAAAGATGGCCATAATATTATATTATAAAAACAATTGGATATACATTTTTTATGTATTTAACATTTATAGAGTAAAAAAACGTATAATTTTACGTATTTAATTTTATTGCCACATATTATCACATATTTAATTTTATTTTTAAACATTTTTAATATTAAATGTTCACACAACTTTAGGATCAATTTAACTCGTTGTCATTACTAAAAAAACATATATAATATGTTAAATTAAAATATTAGGTGCACAACTTAATTTTCGTCTTTTTAAATAAAATATATACATAAACATTTACCCCGAAATGTCATGGGCTATTTTGCCCAAACTGTGAGAAAGATAATCATAGTATTTATTTATAAAATAGAAAAGGAAATAAAATTAAAATATAATTACACATTACAATTTACATACTTTTGTTACGTGGGTACGTAACGTTCATTGCGACAGCACAACTGTAATTTATTCGACATTGTGGCAATTTCTAATAAACACGTGAAAAATTTTGCAGACAGTCAAAAGTAAAAACGTTATCTGACGTTCACAATATCGTTATTTCGAATAGTATACGCACATAAACTACAGTAAATATTGGTATCTTTGAAAATAATTACAAGAACACATTATTTAGCAATTATTGGAGAAATTATAGCTATTAGACATTTTTTCCGTATGGCCATCATACTCTATATGGATTTAACTCCGGAAATGCAGAATTTAAAAAGTAATTAACACACGACGCATTTAAAACGATATTATCTTTTTTGTTGTACACGATGTATTCACTAATTTTTTTTGTAAAAATTCTTATTCGTTCTGGTACGTTCCGATGTAACTATAGTTACTACAAGAGATTTTATTTAATACAACCCGAGCCTCGTCAGAGTCTGGCCGACTGGTTGCAATGCGTAGAGTGCGTCGATTACGAGCAAAGACAATTAGGGCCCACATTAATTAAGGTAATTTGCGCCCCACGAGCAACCTCCTACAAAGTGTTCTCTCCGGATGTTCGCACTTAAACCCTTCCTAACTGCTAATTACAATAAATTTTATACCTATCTCGATATCGGATTATTTTCATTCTAGTTTTTGTAGAAAATAAGAGTAATTCTTTTCCTTGAAAAAAATATCATTGACTTTATTAGCAACTATAAAAAGTAAAAAAAATATTAACTATATAGCGTGGCTGATTTAACATCCGAGAAAGTTTCACTATAATACTTGTAATATGTATATTATTTATTTCTTCATATTGTTACTTTATAAGAAGACATATGTAATGTAATATTAAATTAAATGCAAGTAAAAACCGTCTCATCTTCGTTAAATTTTGTAAAGTTGTGACAACATATACGTTTTATTGAATAATTTTTACTCGTCAGAAAAAAATTAAAATTAAAAGCTATGTTAGAAAAAGACAAAATATGCGGCTGTGGCTCGAAAGACAAGTAGAGGTACACAATTAAGATTCACACTAGGTTAGTAACAATTTGATTTAAGTCGATATAATTTTAGATTTTGCGCAATGGAGAATAAAAAAAAATTGATTGGGTTTCGCAGGTTTTAATCTTTCATTTTCACCGTCCACACTATTACTACTAGTTTGTTCTTTATATATAGCTGCACTGAGCTACTAAACTGCTGCACAAAACAAGTTCTCTTTAACTTACTGCACCAATTCAATAGTGCAGCTCAGTACAGTTATAAAAAACAGATCACACGAGTCTCACGCAGACTATATATGTTATGCAACACTAGTTACAGAAACGCCTTTTTCTTTAAGTATTATAATGTACACTACAAAAATTTTTGACATTAAAAAATACTATTTATAAAGCACATTGGACAAAACGTTCAAACACGGATCAATTTATTATCGTAGATTCACCACATAAAAGAGAATTCAATTTAGTGACAGTTTATAACAGTGAAATAGTTGTAATATTTGCAGCATTAATTTTTACAGGCGCATTCTAAATATAGACCGATTATAGTATTCTAAGTGTCTTAACATTTTGAATACTATGATGCTAACAATAAGTATTTAAGACGACCTAAAATATTTTCACTTTTGCGTTTATTCTTCTGCATATGCATTAAAAAATACAAAAAAATCTTTACGATGTTTAAATTTTGTTACAAAAAAAATTTTAATTTACATTAAAAAAAATTGTGTAAGAATTGAAAATATTTATAAAGGCATCATGCGCGCGCGCGCGCGCGTGTGTGTGTGTGTGTGTGTGTGATTCTAGATAAGATTTTAATTTATAATTTTATGATTTCAATCAACGATTCTCATCCAGATATAACAGACTTTTCTTGAAACATTGTATTGCAACTTTATTGCAATTTTGTTTTAGCCACGCATACACGATGTCATTGGCTGCGTAATTAAACAATTCGGAATAGTCACGCGATGGAAATTATGTTTCCCACTTTAGCTGGGTCAAAAAAAGATAAGTTGCTCGATCACATAATAGCAAATTATAGTCAGTAGATTGTGGTATCAGAACTTCTGTAACAATCTAAAGAAACTCAAATTTTTTCGATAATTTTATATGTCCTACCATTTCTACATGAATATGAATAGGCACATGATATATAAAAATCACTCAGAAATTATATATAATAAGAAATTATAACTTTTGTTTCAAATTTAATAGTTTTATATTTAATACTATGTATCAAGAGATTTTATAATATTTAAAATGTACTCTTGTACTGATGTTATAAAAATATAAAACTTGATAAAATAAAATTTTACCCAGACAGTAAAAACACAATCTTTCATACAATATCTTTTTATAACAAACAGATAAAAGTCTGTAAATACAAGCCACATTTGGCACTACTTTTCTAAGGAGACAGAAGATATTTTAAAGCTAGAGCACAGTTAAGTTAAAGATTTAATGATTTAAAGATTTAATATAATAATAAAATACTTATAGATATCGCTATAAATGTTATTTTAGTAATTATACAAGATAAGAAAAAAAAGGAAATTGTTTTTTGCTCGTATCTTTGACCAGTAGTCGATTGCTAAAATTAGAATATCTGTTATATAGGATATTTGTATATGTGCACGCGCGCGCGCGCGCGTCTGTGTGTGCGTTCCGTTATCATGTAAGTTTTAAACCAATTTCTCTTTCAAAAATTTAAACCGTTTTTTTACAAAATTTTTCATGAAAATTTTACAATAAAAATGCAAAAATAATATACTACCAATATATAGTAATATTTAAATAACAATCGCAAATAACAATCAAGCTTTTTCTTGATGTAAAAATAATCGTAAGCATTAGCATAGAATTAATAAGCGCCTCATCAAATAATCTAAAGATTCCTTAAAATACTTCTCTTTCCATTTTAATGAAAGAAAAAAAGAAAAAATGTAAACATTTAACCCAAAATAAAATATTAAAAATTTGTATATATTTTTCAACACAAAAAATTAATTTTAAATTATTTCTTAAATAAATATATGATTAAAATAAAATTTTAAAGCAGTTTTATTTTGGAGTTTATTGAAAATCATAAAAATAAATTTTCAAGAAAATAAAAAATTTACAGTTTTAAACAACGTTTTACAGTCTCTACTTAGAAGACATAAAAAACTAACTTTTCAAAGAAACTAAAAGTGGTAGGTTGGAAAAAGAGAAAACTTTTAAGAAGCCGAAAAAAAAACCGCTTCAATATTGCTAAACATACATTCTTTGATACGTACCTAGTTGATTCGTGTGGTGCATATTGTAAATAGTAGTACCATAGTCCAGGGCCATATGCCACACTCTTAAGTAGTATCCACTGAGATATTTTAGTATCCACTGCGGAGCACCATCCGGATATTTTTTACTTATTTAACATTGGTTATAACACTCGCAAAAGTAAACACCACGATTATCTTTTTGTCACGAGACGCAGATTCACGCTTCCAAGAAAATTAACAATTTACAAGTATCATTCTTGTCTTATCGGCGAGATTTTCTTCGCATTCGTCGCTTTCTATTGCTTTTTCACGCGTCCAAGAGATGATCTAGAAAAGAAAAAAAAAAGAATCATAATTTATCTGAATTCAAACAAATCAAGGAGTATCGTAAACAAGCAAAAACTTTTTAATAATTATTACAAAGAAATAAAGCTTATTATATTAACAATAATATTTGTGTGTGTGTGTGTGTGTACACATACATACATTATATATTTATATAAATACATACAAATATTATTGTTAATATAATGAGCTTTATTTTTTGTAATAATTATTAACTTATATATATATAAAATATCAACATTTATTTAATTACGAAATGTATAAAAGAAACAGTTGCTTTCACATATAGGCATAAAATCATCATATTTTTGATATTTAAGACTCCTTGTCTTTCGGTGCATATTGAATTTGTAATATCAAATACGAGAAATGACATATCAACAGCTGAATTTTTGTGTGCCCGTGCCATATCATAACTATTTATTGTATCTGGTACTGTAACTTAATTGTGACATTACAAACTTGTCAAAATATAGCCTTATATCACATTTATTTATTTATGTATTGACTATTAAGGAAAAAGGATAGCGTTCGTTATATTTTAGAATAATGTTCTACATTATTTCATCAAAATTTATTTTTATTTGTAAATGGCACAGGGGCAAAAATTGGGCTGTCAACGTGTCACTTCTCGCCTCTGACATCACAAGTTCAATATAGCAACAGTGAGAGGCCAAAAATCTTAATTTTAGAACCCCTTTACACATTCTACATCGACCTATGGTCAGTGAAAATGGGAAAATATCCTATGTCATATCTACACGAAAAAAAAGATTTAGTTCACATAACCAGAAATATTATTTAGTTGTAAGCAATATGGCTGCATCATCTAGTTATCTTTAAACGATAATCATGGTCATCGTTTAAAGATAATTAGATTGATATGACTTTTGACTTTAGTATGTCAACTATATCATGTAGTTGCGCAAAATCTGGTTGTAGTAACCAGTACATAGTTGGGACTTCTTTCCCATGGCTAAGTTAATTTATCCATATAGTTGTATCAATCGAAATGCTACGCTATAAAGCAGCGATGTCGAAAAACAAAAGCGATTCACTACGCACACAATTATAGAAATATGTACATGTGGATCGCTTGGTTCGCGACGCAACGTTCGCGTACACAGAAAGGGTGCGCATGGTGACTCGGTAATCTCGGTTAATTTGGTTACGGTTGATTTGAGCAATATGATTGGTCAAAATCTTATAATTACGATTACGGAAATGTACGTGCAATGCCCTTAACGTGGGTGAAATCATCGTGTCGTGTTGTCGCGCGCACAGTAATGCGCATTGACGTTGAAAAATGATGAAAGGTGACTACAACTAACAATCATTCAAGATATAAATAATTAATTTTTATATCACATCAAGACAATTTGTTTAAGTCAACCAAACAATATAGTTGTCATTAAATATTAGTAGTTGCAGTATCAAGAAATAGTCTGGTTGGAACAACCAGGTGTAATTATTGCTGCAACACAATTCAAGTCATTCACCAGTAGCTCTATGGTTGCAGTAAACACATACCTAGTTGTTCCATATTTTACTATAAAATCTGGTTGTGTCAACTAGATTTATATGTCGACCAACCAGACTGTTTTTTCCGTGTACGATATCATTATCAATGATCTCAATGCTCTCAGAATTTCTGCATTCGCATTTGTTTTATATTTCAACAAACCAACCAGCTACACGTAATCTAAATTCTTTTAGAAATATTATTCTTAAATACTCAAGAACTTACATTTTATTTAAAAGCCAAACAATGCTCAAACAGAACTCAATTATATGTATCATAAAATATTGGAAAAAGTATCATTATTGGCTTTTTAAAATCAACCTGTAATATAGAGACAATTGTTTTTATCAATACGTTCTATGTTTTTATAATATTATTATTCATAATTAAATTTCAAATAAAATAAATACTATTTTGTTTGCTTATTGAACCAACGCAATACTAAGGTTTGAGGATTCCGTAAACAATACTATCGACGAGAACACATTTATTGTCAGCATATTTCGCAATTAGTATTTGGTCATCAAAACACGCCGAGTAGAAATATCGCGATACAAAGTCTTAAATATAAATTTTTCATATAAGATATGTCATTATTGCCTTGAATCAAATGTCCGTTTCACTTTTGATGATAAATCGCGTTATCTATTTGTGGTACCTACGATTTTGCTAACTGTGATTACTTTCCGATATACACTGTCAGTAAAATCTACAGTTTACGTCACATATATTTACATGTAAATATTCGATGTTGGTAGTGAATTTTGTAATGTAACCGTATTTCGACGGTAAGCAAGAAAAAAACAAGAGTGAAGAAGATTGAAAGAGCGAGCAAGATAGCGTGCATTGAAAGATGTTGACCATTTTTTGTATAATACTATTACAATTCTTTAATATTATATTTTTAAACTAAATCTTATATTCTTTGGAAACATATATGTAAATATCATTTAAGTTAGAATAAGAAGATCCTTAGAAATATGAAAATACACATTAAAGATACTATCACTTGAGTCTTATTTTTTAAAATTATTTATTAAAAAGTTACGTTTTAAGGAATTATATATTCTCTTTTTAATTAGAAACATTTAAAAATTTTATACATTAAAAAAAATACATTTGAGACAAATTATATAAGTATTATTTGTGTTTATTAAAAAATTAAAGCTATTATCATTTGAATTTAACAGAAGTTTTTTCTTAGAGAAATAATACTTGTGCTTTTTAAAACGTACCTCTTTTTAAAAAGTAATTTTAGAGACTAGAATATTTTTTCAACACAAATGCATGTTTTTTAAAAATAAAATAATTACATTCATTCAATGATCACAAATTATTGAAAATAACTTTTGTTACGTATGCGTCAAAAGTGGTCCCAAAATTTACATAAAAAAATAATAAAATTATACAATAACATTGGACATGGTAACTTTAAATGAAAGGTTTATTATGTGCAGACTGATAGAAGAAATTTCAACATTTAATAAAATAAATTTTTCTGTAAATTGTGATTATTAATACTTAAGAATACCGTTTCCAAATGCAAGTCCTGCAAAAATATTGATTTAAATTAATAAAATAAGACTTTTTTACAGTTATAAAAAAGTTAAAAGATCTTCAAAACGATATTATTTGACTACCACTTGATATCTTAGCAATACAATACCAACCAAAATTTAAAAACAGCCTGTTTCATAAGTTTATCATTTCTCCTTTCTAATCAAAGACAATAAATTTTGGCAAATACTCAAATATCCATGCCTTAAAATAAATTTCAAAGAACAAAATAACGAATAATTTGGCTTAAGCAAAATAAATGGTCATTTTTTACTATAGTCTTAGGTAAATATCTTTTGAACAAATATATAACTGAATCTAAATAAACTATTGCTCGAATATTTACTAATTTATGTAATTATTATTCATTAATATATGTAAAAAATATTTAATTTATAATGCTACTGTCTTTTAATAATTAGAATAATAGCAAACAAAAAATTAAATAACTTCTAAACTAATAGAAAAATTGCTTACTCAAATTTCACATAGATACTCATATATATACAATAATAAAACAATTTATAAAATTTTTATATTTGTAATAAAGTGATGTGCATCCTTAGGATCAATAAAAATAGCTACTCTAAGAAAATAGACAAGTGTCCAATATTCTTGCTAATGATTATTGCGATAAGTGACGTGTGTCAAAGTTCCCGAATCATATATTATTTATTTTTCTGACGTTAATTATTTAAAGGTTAAGTAGTATCGTTGTTTATGTTTAACTTTATAGTATCTTAATACTAGCGCGATAACCGTCGATTTTGCACACGTGCTCGGGATGTATGATTGATGAGATAGAAACGATATTGTCGAAAGAGTGAAACATGAGATGTTAGAATATCTTATTCTCGTCGTCATAGACACATTTTATACACTTCTATGTACAATCGATTTGTTGCGAGAATAAAGTACTGGTCGCGTGATAAGTCATGGGTCTTCTTCATTTATCAAGCAAAGTCGACTAGCATTAACATTGCGAAATCGCGTAATTACGTAATACAAATTTTATATTTTTAGACCGTAAATGGAAATTTTCTGTATTCAATACACAGAATTCGTATTTTTTAAACACAAATATATAAAATAAATCAATAATAATGTATAAATTATTTTTTATTTTGTATTTCGTAATAATTATAATTGACACATGAGAAATTTAAAATATTTCCAACTCTTACTATAACTTGTTTTAATAATATTCATGAATTTAAATATACCTAGAATAAACTGCAATAATATATATTTATAAGCAAAATAAGGTAAGTTAATATTTTTAAAACTGAATTAAAATGTAATTGTTTATAAAATTCATTAAACGTTACAAGAATAAAATCATTTATTAATCATTAATCGGACAAATAAGAGTCAAAACACACGGTACTTTTTGCACAAAAATATATTTATTATTCATTATAATTACTCTATTTTCAATCAAATCGTACCTTTCAATTACTCCTTCTTTAGCGATACAAATTTGTATAATAGATTAGAATCTTTCGGAATTGCATCAGGTAAAAGACCACTTCCAATTTCAAAGTTATAAATATGTCAACATCTTATTTTATTAAACAAATTTAAGCTACTGAAATTAATATTCTATTGTTTAGCATTGTTTATATTATATCAGAATACGGTAATTTCTTAAACTTCGATTAACTTAGATCAACTTAAATAACAGAACAATTGTAATATAGATCATAAAATAAATTTAATATTTTATTTGTAAATTAAGTTTATGTAAAATTAAAAAAAAAATTTTATATATAAAAATGTATTTTTTACACATTCTTATATAAATGTCAAACTTAGGCAAGAATTAATAAGTTAAAGTTTGTGTTTTAAAAAACACTAGTTAATCTTCAAAGCAAACTGTTGTTTTCAATGTAAATTGAGTTCTTGGTTTATTTATTTTACAGAATTATAGAAAAATAACAGTCAGCTATAATGTAGTAGGTACTTTATCTTTGAGATCAGATGCCAGCGCATGAGTTTAATAGCATATTGTGCAACAAGTGCGGGAAGTTCATAGGAAATCGGCTATTGTTCATAAGACATCGCACTGGTTGCACTCACCTTTGGTTCGTGCATCCACTTACCGCATTTGTGGGCAATAGCTGACTTTCCATACTTGTTATACAATACACTATTAATAATAATTAAAGATCAGAATTCTTTATAAGATTTATAGAGACTTAAAACCATAGAATTTCATACTAAAAATCAAATTTTTTTAAACTTTAGATGTCAAGTTGGTACATATTTTTAAAATTTCATTTTTTAAAATTAAATCTTTAATTTAATTAACCCTTACAGAACCGGTATGTTTTTGATCGACTTTTTTGTTTTTAGTACTAGAACTTTTTCATCAATGTCATTAGGTTGAATGGTGAAAATGCTGACCCCTCCTCGCGCCACTGTAGTAGTTTCTGGTCTTAAACGGAAAATTCATACCTGTTTCATCATTTTTTTTACTTTCGCTGGTTAAATAATAAAAAATATCGTAAGAATAATTGTTTAAGCAAAAAGTTAAGATAATATTTCATAAATAACTCGTGTAAAAACATTTTTACCACAGTTTATGTGGTTGGAATAAAAATTATTTATTTTATATTAATTTATTTTATAAACAGGGTAAGTATTTAAAATATGACGTTACTTTTATTGAAATCGCAACGAAATTTGTTTTCCCTTAATGCACACAAATTAAAAACGCCATTGGTCTTAATTTCACTTAATATCGGTTTTGTTTTTCACGTACATTCTCATTTTTATTTCTTCGTCGCAGAAATAAATATCTAACAAACCAGAAATGCAAATCTTTATTTTCTACTCTGTTATAAATATCTAAATCTTATATTGGCGAATAATGAGAGCCCTTTATCTTCTAGATTGGTCAAAAAATATAACAAAAAAAATCTATATTTTACTATACATATCCCTTATGTCACAGACGTAACAGAAAAATTAATAAAATTCTTTAAAAACATAAAAGTTTAATTTTGCTTTTTACGGTATCAATAAACATACTCAAAATTTTTTTCCCCGACTTACTTTAACCTTTGGCTAGCAGTTAGAAGATATCGGACCCTTTTTTTGATGCGTCGTTTACAATAGCAGTAAAAGTAGTAAAGGCTTAAGACGCCCATATTGGGCGTAGAGTAAGGTCATAAGCAAAATGGTTCAAATTCACTTTTTACGATCTCCTTTACTGTCCCAATAAGAATTCAGCTGTAAACACGAAAGCATGTGACAGCCGATGTAGTTATTTATGCAAGTTAAACTACAAGTGTTGGACACAAAAACTAATACTGTATTTGAGGTAAATGCCTTAAGGCCCTTACAGAATCAAGGTAATAGGAACAGAGAACAGAAATTATAAATAAAAAATTATCGTCCCCGACGAGCTTTTGATACACAATAACGAAATAGTGACAAGAATCAGCCATTGGCTCTTATTGCTATCACATTATTGTACATCAGAGACACATCGTAAATGATAATTTTTTATTCATAATTTCTGTTTCCTATTCCTATTACATATCTTCGGCATTGGACAAAGTCCTTTATTCTACGACCAAATATGAAGACTTACAATCTCAAACTACTACTCTTATTGCTATTGTAAATGACATAATATACTTTCTTACTCCACTTCTTACACTGAGAAAACAAAGCTTTTCGCACTTTCCAAATTAAAAATTTAAACATATGTACGATTATATTGTTCTACCTGATAATGATCTTGTATATCCTTAATGCAGCGCGCATCATTTTCTTTCGTATTATAGCATTTATAACATCACGCATTGTTAACTGCAGTGATTCATATTGGCACTTTTTTATATTTTGTTGATAAATTTCTAAATTTCTCTTATGTTAATTTTAATAACTATATAAATAAATGCACCATTTAATCACAATTTAAATATATACACTTATTCATTGATCCATAATCATCGAATACAACCTGAACTTCATGTTAATGAAATATAATAAAAAAATATATGATATATTTACTTAAAAATATTTTCTATATTTGTATATAATTTTAAATTATATCGAATTATATTTTCAACTAAATATTTTTAAATAAATTATATACCCGTACAAAAAATAAAATAATTTACGTAATTTAAAAAACATAATTTATTTTGTGTCATTAATTTATTAATTTACAAAATCGTATAAGAGATTGTAGTAAAATAAAAAATTAAATACTTTCCGCATTTATTACTCAATACATTACTCCACATGTTATGCAATGCCTTCTGTTATTGTCAAGATAGTAAGATGTTTTTGTTATATTACCGATTCAGAACGAATGATAGGTAAACGAAAGCGGAAAGAGGTTTCGAGGTTGGAAGATGGAATGTTCGGGAGAGGCAAGTAGTTAACCATTCATGTCGTAAATTGATCCCTTGACTTCGCCTAAGTGGCGCGAATGACTGCTATGACGTCATCCAGTGTTTCCTTTTCTTCTCTTTTATCATAAACTTTTTCCATGGACATATCCTTTCTCTTTTTCTCACTATTTAAAGTATTTAATCGATGTTAATGTATTAGTCATAAATTCATCTAAATTAAAACTTATATTCTTTTTCAATAATTTTAACATAACTGCGCAAAGATAATTAAACAACAATAAAATAATAATAATTATAACATTAATAATAAGTAATTCAGTTTATTAAAAACATATATAAACCTATCGATAGTGTTTAAACTTATTAATGTACAGCATAAATAGTTCACGCGTGTGATTGAATCTTTTCTCTTTTAGTGGTAACTACTTTACAAGTGGTTTTCTTGTCAAAATGGAAAACCTGCACCATTAGCGAGATGTTGTTTTCAACTTGGCTACCTTTATGCGCGAAGACTCGCATGAATACTGAGAGTGCTAAGGGCGATTACCATGGTATTCTAGTATGTCAAAGAAGAAAATTAAGATTAATCACTAGCATTATAAACGAATAGATATGATAATTGCAAATTAATTGTAAATAATCCAAATTTATTGTAAATAAAAAAATTCCTGAGAAAACAAGAAATAAATTTATTATACAATTTGTAATCTCTACAGAAATTTGTAATCTATTATAGGGTAAGTTAGGGTATGATGATTATACAGAAAAGATGGCCAATGGTTATCATTCCTCTAATAATTGCTAAATAATGTGTTCTCGTAATTAGTTTCAAAGATAATCAATATTTACTGTAGTTTATGTGCGTATACTATACGAAATAACGATATTGTGAATGTCAGATCATGCTTTTATTTTTGACTACCTGCAAAGTTTTTCATGTGTTCATTAGAAATTACCCCAATGTCGAATAAATTACAGTTGTGCTGTCGCAATGAACGTTACCCACGTAACAAAAGTATGTAAATTGTAATGTGTAATTACATTTTTTATTTCCTTTTCTATTTTTTAAATAAATACTATAATTATCTTTCATTCACAGTTTGGGCAAGATAGCCCATGACATTTCGGGATAAGTGTTTATGTATAGATTTTATTAAAAAAGACGAGAATTAAGTTGTGCACCTAATATTTTAATTTGACATATTATATATATATATATATATATATATATATATATTTTAGTAATGACAATGAGGTAAATTGATCCTACTTGTGTAAACATTTAATATAAAGAATGTTTAAAAATAAATTAAATATGTGATAATATATGGCAATAAAACTAAATATGTAAAATTGTAAGTTTTTTTATTATTCTATAAATGTTATACATAAAAAATGTATAGCCAACTTCTATAATACTATGGCCATCTATTCTCTAAAAGTTGTAAAAGATGACCAATGTCCATGTTTCAATATTTTGATAATAAAAAATTTTTATTTAGTATTTTCTCTTTAGTTAGTTTTACACACTTAAAGCTTCAGTAAAGTAATGTACTAAACGTTATTAAAAAGTAATAAAAATCAAAGTATGTTTTTTTGCATTTAAAAAAACTATGGCCATCTTACCCGAGTTTACCCTATATGTATATGTATATTAAGATATTAATACATACATATATAAATTTGTAACTATTACCGGGAGACCGGGAGAGACCGAGAGAAACGGGGAGAGACCGGGAGAGACCGGGAAAGACGGGGAGAGATGGGTAAAGACGAGGAGAGACCGGGAGAGACGGGGAGAGATGGGTAAAGACGAGGAGAGACCGGGAGAGACCGGGGGAGACGGGGAGAAACCGGGAGTGATGGGGAGAGACCGGGAAAGACTGGGAGAGACGGGGAGAGACCGAGAGAGACGGGAAGAGACCGGGAGAGACGGGGAGAGACCGGGAGAGACGGGGAGAGATGGGTAGAGACGGGGCGAGACCGGGAGAGACGGGGAGAGACCGGGAGAGATGAGGAGAGACCGGGAGATACTGAGAGAGACGGAGAGAAACGGGGAGAGACCAGGAGAGACGGGGAGAGACCGGGAGATACTGAGAGAGACGGAGAGAAACGGGGAGAGACCAGGAGAGACGGGGAGAGACCGGGAGATACTGAGAGAAACCGGGAGAGACGGGAAGAGACGGGGAGAGACGGGTAGAGACCGGGAGAGGCGAAGAATGTTTCTATTGTGTTTAAATTAAGGTAATAAGAAAAATAAAGATGGCTGTTATTTTATTGAAAAAAAGGAACTTATTTAAAACAGTCTTTTGAATGGATTTCTAAATCCATGACAGCTTTTAGAAAAAAATAACGAAATATTGATTCATAAAATTAATTAATAATAAATTAAATACATACACTCTAATTCAAAATGCTTAATTGAAAAAATGGGTATTTTAAAAAGAATTCGGTTTTTTTAATTAAAAATTATTCCAAAGTTTTAATAAAATAAGATTTATATTATATTATAATAAAAATACAAAACAATAAATAGAAACAAATTAATTGAATACAATGCCAAAGGTAATAAATAAATAAAGTAAGTTAGAAGTACGTGAATAAATGAATATTAGATTTATTAAAGATAGATACTTATTCAAAAATAAAAGAAAAAGAGCAACAGTAAAGCAAGGCTCTTGAAAGTTAAACAACGAAAGCAAAGAAAATTTGAAAAAAACGTAGCATAAGAATAGAGAGCCACAGCAACGCGTGGCAGGGCATAGCTAGTACATATATAAATTTGTAATCTTTACAGAAATCAAAAGGAAAATTCGAGAGTCTCAGATGCGCACAGATCGAAACAGACACCACCAATCAAATTATATAAATTTATCCTAATTTTCTCTCTTAATTATCTCTAACTAATTGAGCAATTTGGGACACTCCCGAAAATTCATGCGTTCTACATTGCGATCACGATATTGTAAGATAAACAATTCTTGCACGAGCAATTAAAAAATCCAATCAATACCAGATACATGGAAACTATGAGAAATACGGAAGTGGGAAGACTATAGATAATTGTATGTACATGCGGAATCGTGTGACGTGTTTCTTGAGGTAACCAAAGAAAGTATATATTCAAAGAGAAAAGTTGTGGCTAGTTCATTCCATGATTACAAACATGGCCATATACATGTTCACACGTACACAAGCTTATGGAACCTATTTGCTGGGACAAGGTATTATTAATTCACTAATTTGTCCAACATATTGTCGCGATATAACTGCAACCACAGTGACTAAATCAATTTTTCTTTAAAAGCGGTAACTAATATACGATAATGTAACCACCGAAAAACGTTATCCTAATATATCAACATCTGAATTGAAATAAATAATGCTGGTAACTTGTCAAAATATTAGAGTGCAGAACACGAATGTAAAACTAACAGCAAATTTTGATGTACAAGTTCAAGATTTCATTTTATCATAGATCTAGAAATTGTTGTTTTTTTTAAGTAAATAAGAGTGTAAGAGTATATATGTTCCTCAAATAAAAAATTTATGGTAACAAAATTTAATATTTTTTAATTTTTTAAATACAATCTAAATGTGATATTTTCCAAAAATATATGAAATCTATGAATTGCGTTAATTTGAAAGAGACTGTCTCTCTCTCTGTGTGTGTGTGTGTGTGTGTGTGTGTGTGTGTGTGTGTGTGTGTACACACACACAGAGACACACACGTTTCCTTAAAACATAATTGTCGTTCAATAAAACACTACTATTCTTGAATAAAAAATAGTGGTATTTTTTTTTCCCCATTCAAGAGTCTTTCTATTTCAAGTAAAATGAAACCTAAATAATACATATTTTAAAAAAAACTAAACTGACATACAAAACTTGGCAGGTCTGAATCGCATTAAATAATTTTATTTAATAGAAATAAAAAGTAAAAATTTGATATTTTTAACCTATTTTCGTAAAATATTTTATCTGAAAATTTCTCAAATCTTAAAGTCTATAGCAGGTATTCGTAATTCGTTGTTATATTTAAGATCGCCTTAAGTTTATTTTCAGATATTGTATGGATTTTTTTCATTAGTTACAGAGTATCTGAAGATAAACTTAAGATCTTATATTTAAGATTAAACTATAAATATATACCGACTTATATTTTTTTATCTGTTTGGATAAGCACTAAAAGGTTTCAAATGTAATAACTATAATTGTAAAACTTAAATATTTAATAACCAGTATTGTAATACATTAATTCTTGTTTATACGACTATTTACTATATTTAGGTTCACAAAACTCCATAGCTTTCTTTAGAAAAGAATTCTTTAGAAAAGATGCTATTACATTCTGAAAAATCTTTGCTTTAAAATAACTGACTTGGGTTTAAAATTAAATTGTATAAAAAATATTACACTAATTAAAAATAAATTCTGTAGAAGAGATTGTAAAAAAAATACCTATAATCTTCTTATAATGTTCTTTGATTCTGACACATAAAAAAAATTACAAGTTATTGAAACTCGTTCCAGTTTAAATTAGATTAATAAAATTAATAAAAAATCAATTTTATGTGTTTTTTGTAACTGTTTTTGTAGAATCTGTTTCACTTAGTCAACATTTAATAATTTTTATAAAAATTTATTGTAATTGTGTGTTATATGATGTATTTATTTTGAATTTTGAATTATATTTGAAGTTAGCGACTTCAAAAATCTTTTAACGGGCATTTCGACATCTATACATAAGTTAACCTTTAAGTTTTATCATTTTGGCACAACGTGACTCGATCAAGTTTGACGGGCAGTTTAGCATCCTTTTAAATGCACAAATTTCAATTCAAGTATTTATATAGTTAATTGAAGTATGTAAATACTTAAATAGACAATTTAATGTAGTTAAAAAATTTAGTCAAGTAACAACTTTTTTTCTTGGTGTAAGAATATTTTGCAATTTATTAATCTAATAAACTGCGGTTTTTATAATATTTCGAAATTATTATAGAGATGACTAAATTTATCTCTTTATATGCTCGCCTTTGTGTTTTCTATTGTTTTCTACCAAATTAAGCTACGGTCAACGAGCTCGTGTATCAACTGCTCGACGAGGCGAATGAAAGGCGAGGGAAAAATCAACGAGGCCGAAAAAAAAGAATCCTTCGCCCAATAAACGGCGACTCCTACGCTTTTCTCGTCCTCACACACATTGCTATTTTTGCGGTCCCATACAAAATTTGCCGCCGTTTTGCACATTTCACTTTCGTGTCTATAAATATATATATTCGTCACACAACTTTACGAATGCGCGGATAAACATACATGTATAATATATCCTACACACTAGCAACACAAAACAAGTTTTAAATATGCGCAAACATAGTGCAGCGAGTGTAAAGATAAGCCTCGGCATCTCATCACGCGTCATACGGTACATATTAAATTCTTGAAGACACCTAAATATATAAATGGACGCGGCACCATATACCGATGGATTTACAAAGGCAAAAGTTTCTACGTGAACGGTGTTTAATTTAATTTCGTATCGGTGTTAGAAAATTTTGCGCGTGTGATATAATATTTAATAGCATAAAAGAAAACTTTAAAAAATCTTTTTGAAGACATCAGACAAAATAAATTTTTTTCACTTAATCGATTCTCTTCGCAACAATAAACAAAAATAAAAATAAAAAGATATTTTTTTCCCGTAATTACAATATGAGAAGTCCTTCTACCAGCAAAGAATATAATTCAATTTTAAAAAAATTTTATTATTATAGTGTAATTCTACGTCAGTAGTCTGTATTTACATCGGTTTGCAACTCTTTCGACTAGATTTCCCAGTTGACGCCCACTCTTTACCGGTCACGTAGTAGCAACGACTTGCCGATTGTAACTAAGATTTGACGTTCCTGAAACGCTTTGTCTTAAAAATAGTGCAAAATATAAATCCTTTGTCGAGCTGTTATTAAAACTTTTTAAATAATTTTTATTTTTTAATCTGTGTAATTTTAAATATTAGTAATGGAACTTGGAAAGTATGAATTTTATAATACTTATCTGTTCGCAACTTTGAAGTCAAAACAAATATAAAACTTTTGTTTAAACTTTTTTCTCTCACTGTTTAGAACGTTTATTTCACAAAATAAAAAAAAAACTTTTTTCAAGAAGTGATTTTACTCTCTCAATCATAATTTAACATAAACAAAAAATAATTTTAAGTTATATATTCAATATAATTAACATACTACTCTATATTAGAATCAAGAAATAAATTACTGTATTTGTACGCAGTTTCAGAATTTTCTGAATTTCCGAGAGTTGTCTAATTTCCTTTGTTACGTGTAATCATTACCACGTAATCGGAAATATTTACGCAGTGCGAAGATTTACAAAGAAGCTAAAAAAAAATATGAATAAAGAAAACTTGCTCTGTTATATGCTTTTATGTTACGTAAGTACTGTATTGTGATTTCAGTTCTTTACTGTTAATATATACGATCGTGAATCGGTTGAATTGATTTCTTGATTATGTATTACGCGGTCACGTGTATATTCGTGATCATGTATTACGGCCTACATAAAATAATTACTGTAGAAAATATAAAAGTCTTAATGGTTATTTCAATATAAAAGAATAAAGACATAGTAAAGAATGAATACAACAACATACAAGTGTTTAGCTATTCTTTATTTAGTTTGATATCTCCCGTTTGGGACACATGGCATTTTTAGTGCGCGGTATTTACTCTGAGGGAAAAATGTTATCAATTATAACCTACTTTGTAGTCAACGATTAAGTAATCAAATTATTTGGATTACTCGTAACATTAATTTTACGTTTATTTTTTTAAATTGATTCTGTAACTTGCAATTAGCTATTTTCTATTTCAAAGATTTTCAAGTTATATTAGTTATATTTCAAGTTATATAGTTAAATATATTAGTTATATTATATATATTAGTTATATTTCAAGTTATATATAGTTAAATCTCTCAATTAGTTCCGTTGATATCCAGTAAAGATAATTACGCCAAAATAATTTTTACTTAAATGACACTAACCAAAATATTAAGATGCTTAACTACTAAAAAAAAAACGGGCAAAAATTCCCAGAGTATGCAGTACGAATGTTCTGTAATTGGGAGGTAACACTTGCGCCTGCACAAAGCACACAAAATGCACGTATCTGCACTTTACTGCTATTTCCACATACTTTAATATTGCATTATTATTACTTCGTGCGTGAGTGTGTATGTTCATGCAATGTTTACAATGTTGGAAGTGGGGACACATCACATAAATACTTATTAGCATCAATATTATTAAATTAATCATCAATTTAATATTGTGATATTACTATTTCCGTTCATTTTAAAAACTGCGGTTCAAGATTGAATGCCTCAAATAAAAAAAATCTAGTAAATGTATATAAAATTCCACGAGTAATGATTTGTGCACTAAAATTCGTCATAACTGTTATTGATCTTTCTTGATTGTAATTATTATAAAAATTAGAATACGTTACTAACTCGGTAGATACAATTAATATGTTTTTTATTCTGTCTTATATGATTTTTACTATTTCATACTTTGTCCTATAGACAAGTGTATCATTTTACTGTTATCATTTCACTGTACTCTCACGTTTATGTTTAAAATTGCAATATAAAAAAATAAGAGAAAAATATAAATAAAACAAATAAATTATACAAAATAATTTTATATATAGAATGCCACAACATGTATAACTATTTAATATTATTAATAATACTTTGTATATATTATTAATATATATATTATTATTGTTTCAACTATACAATTTGTAAACAAATTTTATAAAAATATTACTTATAAATATAAAAATTTTATTTTTAACTTATTTTAAAAAGATCAGAAATAATAGCGTATAAATTTAAAATATATTTTATATAATTAAATAATATAATTTTACAATTATAAACAACTCAGGACCAAATATTAATATTTACTTCGACAGAAAAGTTCTTTGAGAAATACAGTGTGTAAAAATCAAAATTACTCCAATATCTAAGCGCATAAAGCGTACAAATTTTGAAGTTCTTTACGAAAAGAAGAATTTGTGATATTTGACAGATTCTTGTAAATTCCAATTTGAGATAAATTTTTAAATAATAATTTTGCACTTTAATGCTTTTTTAAAGATTACGAAGAATATCTTTTTAAGCATTTCAGGTTTGTTCCCTTTGTAAGTTGGAAGTTGTAAAAAAATAAAATTTTTTACAACTGAAATTATCAAGTCTGTTAAAACTTTCAAGATTAACTGTGTGAAAAGTTGACGTTTAAAACTATGTCAACATTCGTTAACTTAATAAACAAATTCATTAATGATAGTTTACGATCACAAAGACAGTAAAAACAAATTTGTAAAAAAAGCAATGCGCGAATCATGCGGTTTACGAGAGGGGAAAGTTTGTATATCATGCTTCTCTCTTTTTCTTTTTATCTATCTTGTATGTTGCGTGCGTGCACGCAGATTACATGGACTTCAGAAGCAAGTTTATTCAACTTTAATGTTATAAAATGCCGCGACGAGTCGATGACGGTATGTGCCGTGAAGAATTTCAGAAATCAAGGGAGTGCTCACAAGCGGTGGGATTTTAATTCCCTCGTGTCAACTTCGATATATGCGGCTCGGAAAACATATTAGATAGTAGAAGCATCGTAGATGTGTGTGTAATATTTCATATTTAAAACTTTTCTTCCTAAACATAATAGAATAAGAATAAATAAAATAAACGCAAAATGAAAAATAAGAGTAATTTAAGTGTAACCAAATATTATTACATAACTTAGCATATTATATAAGTTGGCATCATATAATCATAAGATCTGTGAAGATATTATATCTTCACAGATCTTATGATATAACTTATAATTAGATAAAAATATATTTTATAATTAGATACATTATAATTCTTATTAAAAAGCAAAAGTTTTTAAATAAAAAAATTAAAATATAAGTAATATTATAAATGTAAGTAATATAACAGTTTTCGTGAATTAAATTACGTTTTTTACGGATGCAAATAAAAAAAATTTTATGTCTTCAAATAAACTTTACTTATATATGTACACAGAAAAAAAGTAATATAGCCAATAACATATGTAATTGCGGGTTGCCAACTATAAAATACTCAATACAATAATATTTGCAGTTAATGCAAGTACAATGTTAATACTGCAATAGCATATATTATTGTATTGAGTATATCTGTTTATTGGCAGCCCGCAACTACATATCTTATTGGATATATTACTTTTTTTTTTCAGTGTAGGTATAATAAATAAGATTGGTGTCATAATTATCAAAAAATTTAATTTTAATGTTTCAAGCGTGCACGCTATATATTTAAGTTCAAATTTATTTTCATTACTATTAAAGTTAGATAAAATTAGAATATTTTTAATTTTTATAAATCTTATAAATGTACATCTTTAATTTTACGAGCATTTTTATAAAATGTCTCGAATTACAATTTGTGAAAAGCTTACAAATTGTGGCAGATTTTACAAACATTGTTCAACTTTATATGTGTCTATCGATTACAAACACGCGCGCATCGAATCTGTGGAAGATTCCAATATTGCGTACTTGTAGATCCGCTTAATCCAATTAAACCAAATATCTCAACCGCTAATTGGTCCGTTAATATAATCTGCGTTGTATACAAACATATTGTTGCGTACGAAATTATGTGAAATGAAATTAATGGTATTATTATACAAATTGCATATACAATTAATTTCAACACTTTATCTATTATTATTTCATATAATGTTTTTTGCACGACATCAATAAAACATTTTTACCTTTCTGTCGCCGCGATGAGCGAGAAAAGTAAACAGAAAAGAATAAACACTAACCAACGTCATTTAAGTTAGCGAAACATAATAGCAGAATCAAATCTATAAATTAATATTTTCACTTGTTGCTAAAAAGTTGCTAAAACAAATATGTTGCTCTGTAAGTTTGTTTTTAAAAAACAATGTTCCACTAAAGGAAGATTAAGTTAGAACAATATATATAACAATATATATATAGAACAATATATATAACAACAAAAATATACGTAATAATATGAGAATTTGTTGCGCTAAAAATATCCAATTTATTGCTCCTAAAATTAATTTAAACATTAAAAAATCGTATAGTCTACAAAATTACAAAAGTAAACTATTTGTCGCCCTTTTAAATTTCATACTGAGACAATGTCTAAATTTGTTGCTCTCAAAATATCCAAATTTAAAACCGCTCTTTAGCTTCTTGTAGGTTCCGAGGCAGCAGACAATAAAAACAGAAAATTATAAATTATAGTTCCTATAAACTCTATTATGAATAAGAAATTACCGCCCTCAGTGAGCTCTCGATGCACAATGACGTAATAGCGACAGGAATCAACCGCTGGTTTTTATTGCTATCATATTATTACATGTACATCAGAGACACATCAGAGAAAGCGATAATTTCTTATTCATAATTTCTATTTTCGGTTCTTATTACCTGTTTCCTGGAATTGTGTAACGACCTTTACTCCCGGCAATCGTTCCATAGTATTTTGCCTATCATCCTATGCCTATAAAGCTTATAACATGTTGTACCGATCTTTTTAATGCATTCTTGTTTCTTATTATAAAATATGAATATAACATTTATTTTAACATATATTTCCAGTTTTTTAGTAAGATATTATTTATGGATTTTCGGTCAGATAAGATTATCGAAATGTTAATCATGTGTCTATGAGCGATGCAAATGTCAAGTGATTCGTTTTTCGTGCGCGTGAGGACGCGAGAAAACATTTACGTAACGATGCCGAAATATTGTCATTTTCAATTCTACGCGTGAACATTTGATTCGACAAATCGTTATTATATATTGCTGTTGTTGCAACGTAACTCGCGTGCGTAAATCTTTCTCGGTATGCTTATGCCACATCGTATCCGTTCGTTGACCGCTGAATGACAACGACGTTCGTCGTACGAAGTGACGTCTGAAATCGATGGATCAAACTCGGAACTCGTTCGATCGTCACGTCGTGTATACAGCCGCTTTTCATTCATCGAGGTCGGATAAAAATGCTGATTCTTTATATTCAGCAGTGAGCAAAGTAAATCGTCATACCACCGCCATATACAACGTAATTTTTTACAATATTTCCAAAACATAAAAATTTTACTTTACATACAGTCGCAACAGTAACAAAATTATTTTAAAAAAACTTGCTATAAAATTAAAAATAATCGTCACATAAATATTTGATAAGTTATTTAAATAAAACAAAATAGTAGATCAAATCTCTTTCTCTCTTCAATTAGCTTCTATCCATTAGTTTTTTTTTTAATTGTGATTAGTATGATTTATTAATTAAAATATTTTTATATTAAGTTATATGTATTTTATATTAAGTTCCTATAAACTCTATTAGGAATAAGAAATTATCATCCCCATATATATTTTTAGTGTTAGAGATTAGTAATTTTTACAATTTTTTTCTATTAAATAAAGTCAGGGATAGTAAATTTAATTAAATAATTTACATTTTAATCTTTTATCATAAAGCCTGTATTTTTCAATGCAACAATAAACAAAACAAAAAACAAATTTAGAAATATAAATCTAAAAATGTCTAAAAATAAAATAATATATCATAAATTGTACTATGTTTAATTCCTTTGCAAATCCAACTAATTTCTGCATATTTATACACACTGCATATTTATGACGATTTTTTTCCAAATATTCAAATAAATGACTAACAAATTAATAATGTTACATCTATCAAATTATACCCTGGTGAAAATAAAAATCCGAACGTGAGTCAAATGTAAGGGAAAAGTGATAGAAATGTAAATGAAACTTTTATGAAGCATAAATTGAAACAGTGAAATGTAAAAGAAGTAGTTCTTACAACGCTTCTTTTACATTTCATTGTTTCAATTTACATTTTACAGAAGTTTCGTATACGTTCCTATTATCTTTCCCTTACATTCAACTTACGCTGCAATTTATATTTTCACCAGGGCATGATTATGTTCTGCAATCTTCCTGATGAGAAAAATCAATTGCCATTTCAGACAGCAAGGTGTATAATATTATTGTCAGATACATGCACTTGGCGTGCGCCACTACAGTATGTATTGATTGATGAGTATATATATATTAAAGCGTAATTAGAGTATTAATATTAAAATATTAATGTTAAAATATTTTCATACACATCGTCAAGATTAATTAGGATTGGAAATTAGTCATTACAAAAATAACAAATTAGTTTTTTTTCAAAATTGTGATGTTAAAGTATTCAGAATTAAGAGGATAGATATACAATTTTTTTCAAATCTTATATATTAATTAAATCAAAATATATTAATCAAACATGCTTTTTTTAGATATCAAAATGGTCTATAAAACTATTCACGTGAGAAATAATAAATTACTTTAGCATATTGCAATTTAATGTTACAAATTTGTTTTTTCTACAAATTGTGCATTTTTTAAACAATAAAGTTAAATATTTCTCTTAGAATAAAATATGTTATTTTAAAGCATTATTAAAATAATCTGTTATTACATTTTCAGAATTTCCTAATTAAAATTTTATATGTACCAAAATGTTTATTTCATTAAAAAACAATATATATAAGAATATAAGAAATTTTTGAAATTAATTTTCTTTCTGGGAATAAGGCTAAGAATATTAATATGTTCCATACATTTAATGTGTAAGATTAATGTATAAATAAGACACTTTTTAATTATTTATAACACTGCAGTTATAAGAGCTAGATAGTTTTTTCAAATTTTCTAAAAATGAGATTTTTTACTTGTGCTGCTTTTCAAATTACTAATTCAAACGATTAAAGAACTTTTTGTTGAACTTTTAGAAATAAAATATAAACTCTAGTTTTCACATACATTTGTTAATTTAAATAAGAGCACATGATTCGTTGATACAACTTGATCAATCCTTTCTACTTTTTATTCATGTTTTATAAAATCGCCTGGTTTCCAAGTGGCAGTTCTTAAAAAAATGTATTATAACATTTCCTTAGTTAAATGATCATTTGATAAGTTTCAGAATAACAAAATAATTGTAAATTATAGGATTCCGAACAAAAAAAATCATATTTAATTTTCAATTTACTACTAATTTTTTAATAAATTATTGTATAATTCTGAAGGAATTAATAAAGTATAGAAGCGTTTTGTTGATGCCAATGCCAACTTATAAAACGCTACATTTGTATTTTGAATCATCTTTAATCTCGGTAAAACATTGTGTCTAAAACATTATTATTTTTTAGATAATATTAGTAAATTATCAGCAATTTCTTCGAAAGAAAAGTTATATTGTTGCATAAATTAAATTACATTATGAATTATATTCGTCATTAAATAATAAGGTTAGTCATCCTGGCTTGACAACTACTATTGTAATTTTTAGAGTATTATAATTTTATTATACATTCATTAGTGATGATACATATGCACGTTTTGTTTGTAGTTGTGCATTGTTGCTAAATTTCGGGAGGTACGTATCACCAAGAATAACATTTTCTCGAAATTCACGTATTGGAGACAATTTTTTTCTCAAATTACACGATAAATTGATCGTACTTCGTAGACTATATTAAAAATTCTAGTTACATTAGTGTTTCTTATTTTGTTCTTACGTAAGGGCTATTATAATAGATAAATCAATATGTGCGTTGTTTATAATAAGAGCACAATTACAGACGACACTGTAAAAAAAATATGTAAAATTATTTAGTGATTAGTGCGTGGGAGTGAGGAATAGATAATTTAAATTAGAATCAATCTATATTGAGTTTAATGCCGACAAAACTTTTATTTCGCCCGGCATCGTTTTCGATCCTTTGTTCCCCTTTCAGTGAAATCGCATCTTTTGAGAATCTCGATTTCAAACTCACGAGATTATTTAATAAAATATATCGTGTCAATCGCTTGTTGCTCTATTTTCGTGTATATACAATCGAATGCTCGATACATTCGTCGCAATTTCCATTGCGTTTCTTATCTCTCTGCACTGGCGGCACGAAAGAAATTCACGAAAATCTAATTTTAGGCCGTTTCTATTTCCGACCATTTCAAAATCATATTGTTGTCTTCGCTCGTTGCCGGTCTTTGTTGTGCTCGCGTTATTATCGTTCGTCATCTATGTTCCCAAACATTACTCTCGACCTTGTCTCGGTTTCGCGGGTAAGTGGCAATGCGATTGCCACAATTGCATAAATAATATGTATAAAGTTTCCACGATGGATAGTGAAATATATAAAAATTGTTAAATATTGTTATCCTTAATTATGCAAATGTATTTCTATATCAAACAAAAAATTATATATATTTGCACAATTAGAAGTGAAAATACAAAAAAAAAAATTTTATGTATTTAACCACTTGCACTATAAATTATGTAATTTTACATAATTTTCTTACAGTGGAGCGTATACGCTTCATAGAACTCTTCTTTAAAACGGTACGGTAGATTAAGTTTCTTTTTTTTTCCACATACAGAAATAATGTACGTACATTAATGAGCATTTCAGCAAAATACAATTGGCAATTATTTGCGAAATTCCGTGATACATCTTTAATAGCCGACTGCCACGCACCCACTCTCGGCGACGCGTAAGTGAGCGATCGACTCTGAACCCCGAACGTGGGCGTTGCACACAACAGGTGTTTCCTGCATGCGGAGCGTTTTCCTGCCACCCGAGAGGGCAGCCTCACTCTTTCTCTCCTATCGACCCTCTCCCGCAATCGGATCGTCGCGCGAGTGTACGTCGTGTTTTTGCTACCGACACACACACAACAAACACACACACACACACACACACACACACGTTCAGCGCGACAATCATGCTTTCCCGATTTTCCCGTTACTCCGTGATTTTTCTTTCGTACTGTACTTAATTCGTCCCAGTAGCTTGAATTCGAGACTCGACTGGGACGTGAAAACGCGTCTCGCGTCGTCGCCGTGGACCTTTATCGGTCCACTCGCGAGGCATTGACGTTCGTCTCTCCGCGGAGGAAAAAAAAGAGGCGTATTATCGCGAAACAGAAGCGCCATACGTACAGATCCGTCCATTAATATTCCGACGCGACGGATCTAGCTAGGCGAAGGCGCATCACCCACGGTGAGGGAGATGTGTGCGTTTCTCGCCTTTGCTCCATTTGCTATCTCTGCACCACGACATGCACTGTCAAGCGTATTTATTCGAGTGAAAAGTTCTCTGGAATGCGGTGCGGCACGAGAAACATAGAGATCGCACGGAACGCGCGCGCGCGCCCGCGCGAGCGCAAAGGCGAGGGCACGAGGAGGGCAATATGTAATCCCCCGCGGATCCCAGCAACGACGACCTGTCGTTGCTTCTCGCTCGTTGCGACATCGCTCTCCGCGAAATCGCAAAAATATGGCCGCCGCGCTGGCAACCGCGATCGCGTTCCCGAATAATCACACACGACACACGCGCGCGCGCGCGCGCACACACACACATACACGCACACACACACATACATACATACACACCCACACACACTATACACGAAAAAAAAGGATAAGTTCCTCCATTTACCTCTCGTGCAGTGTTCACTCCAAACCTCCGTAGTTCTCCACTAGGCAATTCAGCTTCTAGCAACACGCGAAAAGTGGAGAGAGAGAAAGGGAAAGAGGGAGGAGAGGGAAGGAGGGAAAGAGAGAGGGAGACAGATCCGATGATACTTCGAATTCACGTTACACAGGGCCGCGTTCTCCGTTCTCGCACCGCTCTCTCTCTCTCTCTCTCTCTCTCTTTCTCTCGCAGCGACCCGACTTCCCGCACCGCACGATCTCACGCACGTCGGACGGTCGCAACTGTCATTTTTCGTCAGTCACAGGCACACGATGATATACCCCGACTTGCGACGTCACTCACAGCGAGAGACGGACGACGCGGTACGCGCGAGAGCGTGCGCGATCCGCATCGACGACGGCGGCGGGCGACACGACGCGGCGCGGCGCGGCGCGGAGCGGCGCGGCGCGCGCGGAGCAATGTTGCTAGTTGTTGCACTCGGGGAAACGCACTCGCGGCGACTCGCTGCTACACACGCGGGACGTAGATTGCATCGACGGATGCGGGAACGGAGCACGGCGATCGAGCGCGGTAACGACGGCAGCAGCGATCAGGCATACGTCACGCGATACGCAAGGAGGTACTGCGGAATACTGCATCGCGCGGCTGCGTCGCACCACTCGCACCTCGCACCTTGCCCTCGCACCACCTCGCACCCCGTGTCCCGTGTCTCCCGCGCACGCGCGCGACCACCGCGCCGCCGCATGGCCGCCGTCGCAGGCACGATTTTATTTATAGAGATCCAGCATTGTTGTGTCCACATCATCTACGCGTTCCTTCCTTCGCGTCCAGGATCGGCCCACGTTGCTCCGGTGCCACGGCTTCTTCGTCTCGCTTCCGGCTAACTGTGAGGTAAACGCGAATAATGTAATAAAATCTGATGGGATTCACTTGTTGTAAGCTTTTGCCGAGCTACCTTACCGTTGCTCACTTTGGTCGCAACGGACTTGTTTTTATGGAACGTTAAAATGTAATATTATATACCTAATATTATATACCTATATACGTAAATGCGTTATGTTTTTATTGCATACACTTTAGAATTTTATGTATAAAATGTTTGTATAAGATACTTTTGCGTTTTATATCTAATCGAGAGGATTGAGAAACGTTATCTTATAAAAATTACGAGTACCGTTACCGTTATTTTTCGCTAAGTGCAATTTCTTACTGTTATTCGTTATCAATTCTAAAATAATACGTTATCGTTACTTTTTCACAAAGTTGTGATCTTGTTTTTAGCATGGCATTCAATCATTTATGTTACTGTAATCGCGACAAATTCATGCACGCATGTATCGTATGTTTATAAAATAATGATAAAAGTAATGATAATATTCGTTAGCATTATTGTAAAAAATGTGACGACCTTATCGTTACTATAGAAGAAAAAAAAGTAATCATTACTAAAAAATAAAGGTAAAAGTAGCGATGTTACAAATAACGTGGTAATTTCTAACTCTGGTCTAATCAAATACCTGGCTAATTGCATAATTTATTTTTGAATGGTTAAGTAAGTATTTTTTTAGAAAGATTTTTTAGAATATATTTTTTTAGAAAAATTTTCAGAGTTGACATACTTGAATCGTTTATTTAAAAAATATGATTTAGAGAGGATAATTTCATATAGATACTTGGTATAAATATTTTTTCTTTTTAATTATTATCGAAAGACCCATTATCTGTTTTTTTAATTCCAATTGTACTTCGAGTATACCAAGGATTATAAATTTTTTGAAGTAACTTAAAACCACGATAAAAACTTAAAAATGTATACAGCATAAATTAAAATTCTCAGGTTTATAATTATTATTAATTTGTGTTTTGCATTTTTCTAATTGTTAAAATAAAAATTTGTGTTTGTTATTAATTATAAAACTCAATAAAACTTAATTTCTTTTTCATATCAAGTTTTTTTTTAAATCATATCTCTATTTGATGCTTGTGTATGCTCGATGACTATCTTGGCAAAGGTACTCTCGGTAATTTGCCATTGCTTTCTAAGAGATGGTAATTAATTAAAAATCTAATGTTTTGGGTGAATTTAGATTTGAATCTTTGGCACAGAGAGGAGATGAGCAACTCTCACGCCACATTGCATAGATTTATCAATAATGACAATTGAATTATAATAGAAAATTATACTAATAATAATAATAATAATAATAATAATTATAATTATAATAATTTATTGTATGTATAATAATAATATTAATAATTTAATTGCATTATGAATTTTTATATTACATCTGAGCTGAAAATATTAGATTTTTTGTGAAATTTACTTACATTTACTTTAACAAATAAATTCAACATTTAATTATTGATAAAATAAACATTACGCATTACACTATACGTTAGGCGTGAGAGAGTTTCCCGTTCTAATTTACGCAGTTTTATTATATTCTTCATCTCTTCCTTTCGCATTCCTAAAATAGACTTCCTTTCTCTTGTGTTTCTTGTTATGAATATACACGAATTTGCGACTGAAACGGGCAATGCGGATATTCGGGATTCGTGTCGAAAACAAACATTCCTCGCAAATGGCACAAACCGATCGAACGGAACGCGACGCAAACGTGCGTTACGTTAAATAGACGGTTCGATTGGTACATCATTGTATTCAACATTGTTTCTTCGTCATAAATAAACAAGTTTGATTAAGTCCCAAAAGCATGCTTAAGGGCTCACTTTATTATGCGCTTGAAAAATCAATATTTTTCTTATATACAACAATTTCTTAAAAAGAGCAGAATTTCAATAAGAGTAATATTCTCGATAGTGTGTTGAATTTGTATTAAAAATCCCTATAATATTATTTAAAAAATTGTATAATGCTATATTTAAAAAATTTTAGGGATAATCTTGATTTTTTATTAAAAATTTTTTTAATTTTTTTATCGCAAGTCTGCTTGCATGAAACATATTCATTTTTCAATCTTTTTTAAATTGTTGGAAGTGTCTAAAATCACGTAGGACGTTGTATATTATCACTGTGTATCGATCAGTTATATCCTTCTATTTATCTTATGTCTATTCACGTGAGAGAGGCAATATGTTCACAAATTACTCAGCTATTAACTTTTTAATGCATTATTTAAATTTACTATCAAACGCAATTATGCGGCTATTTCTGTAGATGTCTCTTAAAAAAATGATTGTCAATTTCGTGAAATTTTTGTCAGAAATCAAACTTTTCTGTTAATTTTGTTATTTGCAGAGAAACTAATTTTAATTATTATAGATCAATTTGTAAAATAAATAAATCATATGCATTTGTATGCTTATTTCTTAGATACTTAAAAGTGTTTTGTTCAAATTAAAAATTTAGTGATGCATATTTTAGAGAATAATAAATCCCATCAATTAGAAAACAATTTAAAAAAAATTTGATGCAGAAGGCTGTAAATTATACACAAGACCAATTTCAATACAAAGAATGTATAGTAATATGAATGAATTAAAAATGCATTGCATGCTGTCGGAAGTCCGTGAGCATTGCGGCTGGCTGCTCACGGAAGCTTTCTTATCACAGCCCTTTGTTTTCTATGCTTTAATTCACCGAAACGTACAATAATCAGCAACCGCACCACTGGCATTAATGACACTGCACAGATTACTTATCGAATCGCACGGTCATGCTACAAGGAAGAAAAAAACACACGTAGTATTATTTATTTAGGCTTTTAATCGAATTAAATAAATCGTAAAGAATGTATTTTTATATCAATAAAATTTATAAACATTAAAAATATTCATTGATACTTTATAAATTACATGGAGAAAAATATATTGTGTATTATATTAGAAAAAAACTTCCTTAATTTAGTAAACAATGTACATAAGTATTTACTTACAATTGTGAACACATTTAAAAAAAATGATTTGTATTTATTTGAAGAGTATAATTTTTCTATTAAGCAAATTATACTAATTAATAAAAAACTACTTTGTAATTTAAATTATTAAAAGTTAATAAAATTTATTTTTTTAATTAGTAATTTTTGAATAATAATTGAATAATATTTAATATTTAAAAATAATTTTTCTAAGTAATTTATATAGGGGAAAAAGGGATAAGATGACGAAGTGGGTAAGATGACAAAGCGCTAATTTTTCTAAACTAATAATAGATTTCGTCCCGGTGTTGAACTCATTAAAGGCTTTAGATAATAGTAGATTATCTGTTGTAGTTTGGTTTCAATCGGTCCACAAAAGTGGATAATATAATAAGAAATGTGTTTTAAATACACCCATGCATAACTTTTTGGCACTAGTTTATAGAGAATGACGTAATTATATATAGTAAACACTTTTAGTTTTTAAATAAAATCATGATATAATACAGTTAAAATCGCGCATACTAATGTATTCATATTTTTTATTTCTCGCAGTGTAATATTTTTATTAAATAAATAAATGAATATGACTGTGGATAAAATGACGAATGACGCCAGATGATGCATTTGTACGTGCAGATTATGTTCTGCAACGAACGTAATTGCGTTAATGTTATGCAAATTAAGTTTGTAATTTATGATACTGGTTATATTGGTAATCTGTAAGTAAATTTTATCATATACAATTTATTGATTTCGTTATTAAAAAAAAATAAAGTTGTACTATTAATATAATAATAAATATATATTGTTAAATAAATAAGAAGATTGGTGTTTATATAGATAAACAATAGATAGGTTACAAATGTCACTTAATTTGACTCTTTTTGCTACTGAAAGTCATCTTACTTACATAGGAGGGCAAGATGACATGTTTTTAAGAAAATCAAAATTTCTTAAAATTCTAATTTATTTAACAGTTTTTAATTTTTATGATACAAAAGGTTTTAGTGAATATAAAAAAATAGATCATTATTTTTACACCATCACATAAATTAGGAAAAATAGATAAACCTTAAGATTACCATCTTATGCCCTTTTCCCCTATACATATAAATATATTAAAATTTTATACATTTTAATCAATATAATAATTTTAATAAATATATTTACTAAAAAGAGAATTTTTTCTTAGTGTATGTAGAAATTGCAATTTTACAATGTTTATAAAATTGTTTTTAATACGTTTAAAATTAGAATTTATAGAGGATGATTAAATATTAAAATTTATTTATTTCTTGTAAAAAATTACTAGTAATTTTTTTAAATTTAATCTGAAACATAAAACATAATTACCAAAGAATTTATTATATAAAGAAACGTTTCTTTTCTTACTTATGACAAAAAATAATAATATAACAATGATCCGTCTCCAAGAAAACTTACAAGATCTGATCTATATGAAAATTGCAAGAGCAATTTTGAAAGATTGAGTCTATTAGATCATATCTATCTAAATTTGAAATAAGAATCACATTTATTCAATATTTCCTTGATCACATTATTCATAAACCGAACAAGTGGAATCAGTAAGTACTATTTCGCTCATTTGAATTAATCATGCTGCTGCGTAAATTGACATTTGGTCCGAGATCGTGCTCTCTGATCATGCAATTCAAACTGGAATTCCGATTTTGTGAAAGAATATCGAACGATCTGCGTCTTCATCGAAGAATTAACATCAAATGCGCAACTAACACATCTATGAATAACGCATGAAAATTGTAAATGACGTAAAACGTATATAAAAAAATATTAGCGAGTAGAGAAGAAGGTGGTATTAAAAATTTTTAATTAAAAATTTAATATCTTAATTCGTCAATGTGTTGTGTTCAATTGTAGAAGAATGTGACTCAAACAATAAAATTATAATACAAATTACTGTACGACCGTTAACGATAATATTGCAACTAAAATGTATTTAGTAATGTGTTAATAGCATCGCTATTTTCATAGGCTGGAAGATAAATATAATAATTATTGGTTTATTGCCGATGAATTAAAAATAATTCTATTAATAATTAATATAGAAGTGTTAGAAGAAATCTGCGAATATGTATGCAGCAAACATTTGTTAAATCATCTGTAATTTACTATATCTAATTTTAACTAATAGATTTATTAATAATGATAAACAGATTGATTAATAATGATAATATAATAGATAAAATAGCACAAATGCCGAAATAAAAAAAATTGTAACTTTTATAAAACAATTACAATTTAAAAACCAGAAGCATGTGAAAAGAGTTGGCCGCCTGTGTGTAAAAATAATTTTACTATTTCAAAAATGTATATATGCAGTTATTTAAATACGAGTATGAATGTACATATAAGTACATAAATCTTTAAATTTACATAATTACCTTTAATTATAAAATATAAAGTGTTTAACTTTGAAAACAAAATAAAGAAATTTTATTTTTAGTACTAAATCCCAAACAGCAATGTCCAAAATCAGGACAAAAAACTTCATTAAGGTCAGTAATCAGATTCAAATCTTATTTCAAGAAAGTTTTAAAAAATGTTAATATGGCTCTGTGATTGGTTGATGACATCATAAGATAGATAATACTTAAGACGTCTCAACTTTAAGAATTGTATAAGATGTCTTTTAGTCATATTTCTAAAACATATCTAAAAAATATCTTTTATTAACTTAATCGTTGAGACACGTCCTGATTTTGAACATTCTGCTGTCTGAAATGTAATACGGAATTGTTGAATAATAATAATTTTCTTATTATTGTTATTAGACGTCGTAAAAATTCCCAAATATGATGTATATAAATATATTAAAAATTGCGAAATATATACTTTTGCGAAAATTTTAAAATATATTATTAAGTATTAAGTAACAATATTCTTCTAATAAAAAATTCTTGAAAATTTATTATTATATAGTATCAATATTTCTTGACAGATAAAGTCATTTCCTAGAAAATGATAGTTTTTAACTAACTAAATTTTTTTTAATAAAATATTATCCAGAAAATTTGGTTTCTTCCGGTTCCGCAATATTTTGTATGATACATTACATTATTTCTGCGTAGAAACTATTTTCATTTTATGGGAAACGACCAATCGCGACAATGGCTGCATTAAAAAAAAAATAGCTCAGTGAACGTTTAATGATTTTTTAATATTATTGATTCTCGTTTTAATTTCTCTCTGAATCTAAAAATTGTGGCATACATTTCCCACAACCGTAAGGTTTCGATCAATCACGTTGTTCAATTTGATTACGGACGGCTGTATTAATTATAATAAATTTAATTAAATTTATATATATGTATATATATGTATAAACTTATTAAAATTTATACATTAAAAAATGTATATTAAAATTAGTACATCACTTCTTCCTTTACATACATTCTTCTCTGTTTTATATTCTAAATTAAAATTAAAAAATACAATTTTAATATGACGTTCTAGCTCTACAGGATACTTTCTTTCTAAAACTTATGGATTATGGCTCAATGATAACAAGCACTTCTTCTCATAAAATTAAAAAACAAGAAGGAAAAGTTATACTCTTTTCTTGCGACGAATTTCTTGCACATTATGCATTCCCGTGTTTTTAACAAGCATGTTCCTTCCCATGGATCTAATTCGATCGACGAAATCTATTTTTTTTCAGTCGACGGCTAAAAAAAGAGCTATCTTCCAATCACGTGCCGTGTTCTAAAAATAGCAAGCAAGGTCACGCTAAGCGAGTTTCCTCTCGCCTACCATCAACCCTCGCTACCGCCCGCCCTAAACTCTATTGATCCATTGGGCTGGATATCGTTAAACACATCGGCCGAATGGAGTGTAACATCTCATGCATATGTATTGTTATGTAAAAGAGGCGGTTGGAAAATTGTCAATTTTATTCAAGTCATTCAGTGGATTAGCGATCACGCGTCTTTTCAGAATATAAAAATATTCACGAAAGCGTCGAATATAAAGAAAATTTTACTGTCTTTTTAATTTTATCATACTTTTCATGATTCTAGGGAGAATATTAAGCTGTCACATTTGTGATCATTGCGTTGAACTTCACATTAGTCTAGAATAATAAAAGTTAAATGAATCTTTCTGTTTTTGTAATTTACATTAAAGAAGCAGTTTTTGAACAATATTTTCGAGAGGACATACTTCTTTCGTTTATGAGCATATGAAGCGAGATAACAAAATAATTCCAACGTGGCATAATATGCGAGTCACGATGTATTTGTATTATTTGTGCAAAAGGTGATGCAGCAAGTCAGGCGACTCTAATACATTCAGAGTCTCTCAGTTGCTTTGAACTATTTATAGCAGATCGCTCGATATGATGTACTAACTTTATTTTTAGCTGCTTACCTAGCCACAGCCCTTTCACCCCTTGGTATGACACCATCGTGACAGCCAGGCATGCGAAAACTGCTGACACTTACCTGAAAGTAAAAATAAATCTCTTAAAATTATATTAAAAAATAAAACATGGTAAACATATTTACATTTTATTACAGATTGATTAACCTTTATTAAATTACTTTTTTTTACGAAGATAGATTCTAGGAAATAACATTGTCTAATATGGTGTGCGCGGTCATTGATTATTAAAATTATATAAGATATAAAAATATATTTATAAAAATTTCAAAAATTTACAAAAAATTATTTATATGTATAAGTTAATTCTCGCATAAGAGTCAGATAACTTATACTAGAAACAAAATGTAATTTGTGTACAACAAATTATTTAACATATCCTGTGCGGTTTGCACAGAGATTATGTTTTATCTAATATTAACAGTGGCTATATAAATTAAATTTTTTAAATTATAAAATAATCAACGAAAATTGTACTTTTTGGTAATACGTTTTTACGTTGGAAAAAATATCAGGATAATTGAAAAGGAATTATATTTTATGTATCAATATGTTAATTCATTGAAATTATGTCGTTTTTATTTTCGAATTTGCATATATACTGATTAAAATTGCATTAACTTCAATGGGAAACGCGAATCTCAGAGTCGAGTCGGCTCACGCGGAAAATCAGACGCAAGTAAGGATCGCATCGAGTTGTCTCGATCTCAGCATGAGGTCCGAAGTGTATAAATACGTGTCTTTAAAAAGCCGACTATTCTGCGTTTTAAAAACCACGCATCACGTCGACATATCGTCGTAAACGGATCGCTATCAGGATGGCGTGTTTCTACGAATTGTCACTTTTTATCTCATATGGTATAAAAAAATTTAAACAAATCTAAATAATTATCGATATGCTATCTATTGATTTCAAAGCAAAACAAATAAAGAAATTGTAACAAATATCTTACAAAAAATTTGTATTCTTTCAAGTAAAATATTTTTATGATTCTCTTTTCTCTCTCTCTCTCTCTCCCTCTCCTCTTTTTTTTTCTTTTTGTCACACAAAAGAAAAATATTATAAATACATAGTTTATTATAAATACACTTATTTATATAGCAGCTATATAATATTTTAGAAGAAAAATATGTAAAAGAATGTTAAATTTTTATTTTTATTTTTCTTAATTTATATAAATAAAAATGTAAATGTTTGTTCCTCATCTAAGATCTCCGTAAGTTTTTCACCAATTGCTTTGAAATTTTAACACAACGTTGCATTCGTAACCGGGAGTGTTCTTATGGGGTTTGATTTTGGATATACCGGTGTTTCAAAAATGATGGCCATAATTTAAGTGTAAAAAATAGTTTTTCATTAATATTATTGAAATTTTGACACATTGAGACGGGGAGAGACGGGGAAAGACCGGGAGAGACCAGGAGAGGCGAAGAATGTTTCTATTGTGTTTAAATTAAGGTAATAAGAAAAATAAAGATGGCTGTTATTTTATTGAAAAAATGGAACTTATTTAAAACAGTCTTTTGAATGGATTTCTAAATCCATGGCAGCTTTTAGAAAAAAAAGTTAGAAGTACGTAAATAAATGAATATTAGATTTATTAAAGATAGATAAATGCTTATTCAAAAATAAAATAAAAAGAGCAACAGTAAAGCAAGGCTCTTGAAAATTAAACAACGAAAGCAAAGAAAATTTGAAAAAAACGTAGCATAAGAATAGAGAGCCACAGCAACGCGTGGCAGGACATAGCTAGTTTTTATATAAATTGTGATATATATTTTTGAAGTAATTATTTATTGTAATCATATTTTTAAAGCAATGTTTAAAAATAGAGATATTTATTCTCTCTCTCTCTCTCTCTCTCTCTTATTTTAGATTTTTTTTCAAAATATATATGATTTATAGAATAAATACATGTTTTTTTCAAAATAAAATTACATCTAAAGCTTTGTCCGCAGATTGACAATATTGATTATTGTGCTGGATAGTATAACGAAACGAAGAAATAGCATATATATTGCTTGAAGAGTTTGGTTAGACGGATACTCTTTCGCAATAATACAACGGACGCATATGTGTACTAGTACGAAAATAGTGACTGAATCGTTCGAAAATACCGACCGCTAAAAATACGGACAAAAATAAACGTCTACACGTGTAAAAACACGCATTAATATTCGCTGCTCATCCGACGAGCCGACGTTTTCATGCCACCGTATAGTGAAAAAGACTAAACGTGGACAGTAGACAAAGACATATATATGTAAGTCGACAAGGGAAAAGAGAGAGGAAGAGAGGGAGGGAGAGAGAATGGAGGAGGGGGAGAAAAAGAGAGAAAAGTTTAAAAATCTAACGCGATAGACAAAGCGCGATGGATAAAATGAAGAGGATGAAACATAAAACGTGAAAAAAGCCGAGAAAAGGCAGTAAAATGCAATGAGCCTTGCTCACGGAACTTTAAACAAATTTTCTTTCATCACGTCGATACCAGTAATATCTTGAACTACAAAAATAATTTTGAATGTGTCCTAAATACCTTGAGCCATTTCCTAAGAGAAAAAAAGAGACAGAGATTATAGAATTCCATAGAGAGAAAAATTGTAATATTATATAATGTCGTGTAATATATGTTTTGTATTACAATACATACCCAAGTAGAAATAGAGCACGTTAAACCAGCACTAAATCCTGACAAGGTATTGTTTTTGTATTGAAAAATGGATTTTATATTTCAATACTGACAACTAGTTTTAAAATAACAATAGTTATATATTACTAATTGAATATGTGGATCAAAATTGTATAGTAGTATTGATCTAGTAAGTAGGTACTGCTGGTAGATTTTCAGTACTACATGTTCAATATTATATTGTATTAAAATTGACAAAAGAAATATGTTGAGCATAAGTACTGACCGAACCAATAAACTGTCGATAGATTTTCATCATCATGTTCGTACAAAAATTGATACAAGAAATATGTCCAGCATTAGTTATACAGAATATACTTAATATACTATCATTAAATATTCAGTATCACATCTGTACTGAAATTGAAGATTGCTTTCCAGCGTGAAACAGTATGGGACTCTGTCGTCAGAAAGATACGCGGCTAAACACCCATAAGAAGAATATCACATAGGTATATAGATAAGTAATGCTACCATAAGGTTCGACACTTTCTTCCTGTTAGAGCGCGCCCCCCCCCCCCCTCCCCAAGATCTTTACCTTTGTAATAAGAATCAATATCGATTTTTAGTACAGTATTATTACTATTATAGTATTAAGAATTAATATTGATATTTGATACCGTTGCAACATAAAAAATCAGTACCATATTTTGATTTTTGGTACTGTGACACTGTAATTTCGTATCATAATTACTGTATTTAAAACCTGGGTTTATTACTATCATCCGAGTATTATATCAGTATATCTATTATAATATTACATTGATATGTATGTAGGTTATTTATTGTTTCCTTCAGGGGAGGGGTTACAATTGCAATTGTATAATCTCTAATACATAACTCTCTTCTATTTATTTATAAATCGAATCGCTTTCATAATACAATTATTACAAGAATGTTACATTTCCGTATATAATTTCCTTTAAACATATCGCATTGATATTTAATACTAAGAATTGAGCCAGTTGCAGGTATTTATTTCCAACTTGAGGAACATACTAAAAGTTTTTAATTTTATATTTAAAAAATTTCTCGGTTATTTTAATACTTGTAAATATAGATTTATATTTTAAATTCTTATATATATGGGTCATTCTCCACGTCAGATTCAAATATAGTCTTTGAGACGTTATCTAGCGGAACATATTCAAAATTACTGACCTAATATGGCTAAAAGGAGGAACAGTGCGAAAGAAAGAGAAATAGATCAGAAAATCACAAAAATGTTATTTCTGTTCCTCTAGACTTTTTGAAAATTTTCAATTAAGAATTTAACATGATGGAGAGAAACGTAAATATTGATAAATTTTTGTATTGTTATGAAAATGTCTCAATGCTTCTGATTCCCATATTAAATCTGCTACTTTATGCTTGAAAATTGATGACATACCATTTTCCTGGAGTTTGAGAAAGAGATTGTAGGAATACGAATAAACGTTCTAAATATTCTACTTCAAGTCGAAAAAAATTTTATACAATGTTTTCCTCTGCTATGTTGAATCCATCATCTTGATGGATTTTTGAAAAATTTTTAAAAAGTCTATAGGATTAGGAATAATATTTTTATGATGCTCTTTAATCGATTTCACAAATTTTTTTATGTCTATTTTTTAGCCGCCATTGAATCATTATAAATATTGAGCCATTCTGTCAGATAATGCCTCAAAGACTGTATTTAGATCTACATTTTGCGCCTTATGTTCAATCATATCTTTCTGATTATCTCTAGAACTTTACCTTTGATTCGCCAAAAGATGTAAACGCAAACATATAGATACAATTGCCAATTACTAGTGCGATATATGCATTTACGTTTGTTTATGTAATAAAAGAAGATAGGAAAGGAAGACAGTAAAAGAAAGAAAGAAAGAAAAGAAAGTAGACAAAATTGAAAAAGAGAAAGCATAAAAATTCATTAAATACAATTGTGTTTGTTTCTATTACTATTTTATGAAAATAATTGTCAAAAGATCACGTTTTAGTGCTGATATGGTTTATCGTGCGATTAATTCTCGATTGTCGGCTACAAAATCGTGTGTACGTATAAGAAACTCGGATCTGACAGAAAAATTGTTTGGCGAGAAAGCGGCCTGGCGCCACTGTGACAGCGCGCGGTGGCGCCGTTTTCTGACTCACGGGAAACACGACAAAAAAGACAGCACAATACGACAAGAAGGAAGGGTGGTCGCCCATGGGTGGAGCACAATCGTGATGTTGCCAAGGGAAATCCCGAGATTTCACGCGTATGACCTATAATCGTGCGAAATACTGGCACAAAACGCTACAGAACGTCGTCTTCATATTTAAGGTTCGCAGAATACCCTGATATCATTAACAATTTCATTAAAGATGTATATGTAAAAAAAAATAAATAAGCATCATTAAATTATAATATGCGATCTTAAATTATATTCGATATGATTAACACTTAAGTTGTTTCCTTCATATATTTCATTAAAAAAAAATATTAAAATCGTAGATACACACATACGTAATATCTTCATCAAACAATGAAGTATTATGCTAAAATCGTTAACACATACTTATTACATTTTTATTGTATTTTCATTTTATTTGCATGTTACTTTATTTTATTTTCATTTGTATATAAAAAAAATCAGAAAATGGTATTGTTACATATAGCACAATATTTCGTATAATATTTTATAAACGGGAATGCTAACATTTTTAAATTAAAATTCAGAAAACTTAATTCGAGTGCGAGTTTTATTTATTTGTTTTTTTTTTTAATGACTAGTGATTGAATAATCTCAACTGATACAAACGTTATACCAATGAAAAAAAAGGAATCAGTTATTGTAAATAAAAAATAAATTTTAATTTTGTTACATCAGTATGAAATAAGTTTATTAAACTTAATTAAAGCAAATTTTATTCTTAAATAAATATTTTTCTCATTAATCTACTTAAAAAGAAATTGAATTTTGAATTCCATAATTTTCCTCAGTGATAAAAGAATTTAATGCAAAAAATGCCTCCTCTCTCACGCATTCAGCAGATTTATTCGTTCCCTACGGCGCGCGGCGGCCGTCAGTGCCGTCGCCGTTGTCATTGTCGTAGGCTAACAGGTAGGGACCGTTCTGCCACTCCCGCCGTTCGATCCGCTAACCAGAGAGTTGCGGATGGAGGGAAGGTGAGGAGAGCCCAGGTTATTTATAACTTCATAGGTCTTTCGTGGGAGGACGAGGCTGCGCGACAACCGGCGGGCGGTGGTAGTGGCAAGCAGAGAGATGGAACCGTATCAGGGATGATGTTTGTGGGGTCCAGTAAGGATATTGAGAGGAGACGAGAGAGGGAAAGCGCAGAATGGAAAGGGTAAAGTGAGGAGAGAGACAGAGAAAGAGACGCAGCGGGAGGTGGTGAGGATAAGGATAAAGAAAAGGAACGAAGGGTAGAAAGAGAGAGATAATGGTCGCTATAAATAGAACCGGCACTCAGCCCGTGGACTCTTCTAGGGTGACCTTTGCTCGAGAAAGAGGAGGGAAGAAAGAGAAGCAATGTTGACTTCCACAATACTATTAGGCTAGGTTATTGGTTCGCCCTCGTCTATTTTTCTCTTTCTCCCTCTCTATCTCTCTTCCTACCTCCCTCTTGGGTTGGGCGCCACCGGCTGTGAATCTGGGTTATGTTTACTACCCCCTTCTCATCCCCCTTGTCAGTCTGCGCCGGAGGCCGCGCGCGCGACGGCGCCGCTGCCACTTTCCTTGCACGAGAATGCCGCCGTGACACGCGAGAATCGCGACCTCCCGGTTGCATACATGTACACACTTGCAAAAGTGTCACTAGAATGAAGATAGACCTCGATTAGAACGGTTTTTTTTTTTCGAAAATTTATCAATATTTCATGTTCGAATAAAATCTCCGAATCAAGTAGCTTTGAAATTTATACTTTTGCAATATTTGGTAATAATCGGCACTCAGGTGATTTATGCTGCAGGTTAAACAGTAACCTGCTTAAGAGAGGTGATGCGATTATTACCAGACGTTCTAAATACTCGTGTGCACGTGCAAGCATACACGCACACACACATACAAATAATTAAAAAAAAATTTTTTTCAAGATTATATAAAGGTCTTTGCTATTTTTTTAAGTAAAATTATATTTAACGTAATATGATATTTTAACATAATATGATTCCTTATTCTGTACATAAAAATGTTAAGGTATAAGAGTTGAAAAATCAATTTATTCGAGATATTTGAAACTTCATAATATGTCATAATAAATAATATACAATTTTTCTCCGTTTCTCAGACAATTATAATTTAATACTTTTATGTAATAAATTAATTGATATTTTAACAATCAAATATCTCGAAGACTCAAAGTGCTCAAAATTGTAACAAAATCGCATTATGTATATACATTACGTATGTATTGTAAGAATCGTCGTTTTTCTTCTTATAAAAAAAAAACTTTATTTCACAAATTTTTACAATTATTACTTATAACTACGTGATTCTGAGTACTACGTACTGTGAACTATTAACTGAGAGAACTGACTCTGTCGTCGAAGGGTGCCCTATTTATATGGGTAGAATGACGTATTATGTTTACTAGAAAAAAAGGGAAATTCCATACACTCAGAGGAGAACAATGTAAAGTATTTCTTAAAAACAGAATAATGGAAAATATACATTAGGAGTATATCTCTAATCCTCTGTAAGTGCATTCCGTAGATGATAAGTAGTTTTATGCTTAATAACAATATATCTTAATTCTGTCTAAGTGCATTCCTAAAATACGTGGACGATGCTCACACCTCCCTCCTTATAAAGAAATTTGAGGTTTATTCAAATTTTGGTTCGGACTAATCGTCTAATTGCTGGTTCTAGTTCATTATTAACATGTAGAGCATGAGGCGTGTAATGTACATGTTGCGTAGGTGCGCGATTTCCAAAGCTGCACTGATTATAGCAATTTCCACACAGCTGTTTCAATAGATAAATAATGCTTGAAAATAATCCGATTTTATAAAGAAATACAAACAGGACGGAGCCAAGGGCTATATATCCTGCCAATTGAAGATAATACATAAATTTTTCTTTCCATGTAATGGTTCTTTGATGTGTTGATATTCGTTCCGCTATGTTATCTAATTCTTCTAAAGTTTTGCCTAAAGTTTGCAATCGTTCCGGTTCAATATGAGTTTCTTTTATTAAGTCCATAGGTATATCTGTTAATTGATATTGAAAAAGTGTCTCATTAATTGATTTTTGGTCTATTAAATGAATAGTCTTGTGTATTTCGATTTCGTCTACAACTATATTGTCAGGTTTTAAAGTAGCTGTATTGGAAATTACTGTACAATCTGGTTCTAAATGAAGTATAAAATTTCGAAAGACTCGTGCTCTACGAGGTATTTTATCGGAACAAAGTACATGCACCAGCTCTTCTTTTGGAGCTATACCAATCCAATCCCGATTTGTATGGAGTTGGATCCATAAAGTGTTTTGAATTTGCATGTACTTAGTTGTACATTTTTCTGATTCGCATACAATTTATCTAGTTCGTTATTATAATAGGTCGCGTCGGTATCATCTAAAGTTCCAAATAATGTTTTGCTGACTTCACCTATAAAATTAAATAATCCGCGCTTGGTTCTATTTAACTTTTGAAATCCGGCTAAATATTGAACGTTCTCTACTTCGTTTTCTATTTCGCTTAGTTGATCTAATCGCTTAGTTATTCGTTTTTGGGAGGAACATATCCATTTCCTTTCACTAACACAATAATGGTTAAGTAAATCAGTATACGCTTTTTTAAGTATAGCAAAGTTTTTCTCTAAATCCGATAAATCATATCCTACTACAATCTTCCATTGTTCGTGGTATAATTTTACTTTATCTAAAGTTTCAAGGTAAATTACTTCACTATCATCTAGCTGAGCGATCTTGAACTTCTCTCTCTCTACATTGTCAGTAAGATGACCCTGGGGAATCAGGAGAAGAAGTATCGGAATGATTCGTATCAGATCCATTCCTATTGCCTGAAACGAAAGGTTTAATATCACTTCTGTGATATTGTTTAATTTCTCCGTTTTCTCTAATATGATATGTTATGAATTTGTCATGTCGAACAACAGGAAAAGGACCTTTCCATTGTGGCTCGAATGACTTGGCATTGAAATTCTTTACAAGAATCAACTCATTGCTTTCAATTGGTACGTAATTTTTGATAGGAATATTGGAATTTTGATAGTCGCGTATGCTCCTACGCGCTTCTTCCAATTTATTTTCGTGTTGAAGACGTGAGTCTTCAATTTGTTTTTGAAGGGTTACCCTTTCATCTTCTTCACTGAAGATGTGATTTGGTTCCCTACCGAATTGTAACTCGTAAGGCGTATAGCCTGTATTTTTATTAACTGTGCAATTGTATGTGAGCATTGCTTGGGGTAGTATCATATCCCATTGCTCTTGTTCGTTAATGTAATGTCTAATATATTCGGTTAGTATTAAGTGTGATCTCTCATTTTTTCCGTTCGATTGCGGGTGATAAACTGAAGTTAGTACGTGTTTTACATGCAATTTATCACAAAGTGTCTTAAATTCGTTAGAAGTAAATTCTAAAGCGTTATCGGAAAGTAGTTCTTTAGGTTTTCCGAAATATCTGAGCCAGGAGTACCACAAGGCTCTAATAATCGCGGCCGTAGATTTATCTACTAGAGGTTCTACGAGAATATATCGTGTCAGGTAGTCTTGGGTAACAAGGATATACCGGTTTCCTCTGTTTGTTATTTCAAACGGTCCCATGATATCGATGGATATTTTGTCATTTGGAGTTTGTGGGATATCAGGAGAAGAATAGATGTAAGGTTTTTGAGTACCTGGCTTGTTGAGTTGACATAATTCACACTTGTCAATGAATTCTTTGACGTCAACAGTTATGTTTGGCCAATTGTATTTTTGTCTAATCTTTTGAAGCGTCTTTTCTGTTGAATAATGACCGCCTAATATGCCGGAATGTGCATCCGATATAATTTCATTTTTATTTTTAATTTCTGGAAGATACTGAGAAACGTAAATGTATAATTTGTCTCCAAGATAATATTCGTCGATAACTGAAATCAATTTACTAACTTCCTTCTGATCGTGTATTATATTTAGATGATGATCGTTCTCAGTTAAAAAGTCATGTAGTTGAATACTTAATTGTCTGTGAGTTGCGTGAGGAGATACATAAACTTCGTTTTCTCTAGTAATTTCAGGAGGGGTTTCGATAAATAATATTGTTTTATTGGTTTGCCTACCGACTTGATTTCTTACTATTATTTGTTTATTCACTTTTGGTTTGGATGAGGATGGAATTGAGGGAGAAGATGATGGTCCCTTTTGTATTTCGTAATCGTTTTCAGGTAAGTATTCGTTCGTTGGAGTTGGTAGTGGAAACTTATCTTCAAACCATTGAGACGGTCGTTCTTCTATTATCGTCTTAGTTTTAGACTGCAAGTTGTACGTGTTAATTAAAGCGTCTATAGTGTTTCGTGTCTTGGTATTAATAGGTCCTATGAAATATAACGTCCATTTGTCAGGATCAGCATTTGTATCCTCAATGATTGGTGATATTAAAGTTAAGAGATTTTCCAAGGAGACAGATTTCGGATCAATATTTAACCATCCCGGAACTGGATCTTTGTTAAAAGCAATCTTAATTTCGCGTTTCTCTTTTATTATGTCTGATAATATGTGTTCGATATCTTCATCGGAAAGATAGGAATCGATTGCATTTACTGGAATTCGTGACAGTCCGTCGGCGTTAGTATTAGTTTTTCCCGGTTTATAAACAATTTCGTAATCGAATTCTTCTAATTTAAGTCTCCATCTCATTAATCTGGAGTTAGGATCTTTCACGTTCATTAGCCAGACTAAAGGTTTATGGTCCGTTACGATTGTAAATTTTTTTCCGTATAAATATTGTCTAAAATGTTTTGTCGCCCATACAATCGCGAGTAATTCTTTTTCCGTAGTGCTATATCGAGTCTCTGCTTTATTAAGCGTTCTAGAGGCAAAAGCCAATGGCTTGTCTTTGCCTATTGTTCCTTGTGAGAGTATTGCCCCGATGGCCTCATTAGATGCGTCAGTGGTCAAAACAAACGGTCTGTTCCAGTCAGGATAAGATAATACAGGTTGCGTTATTAACTTGGATTTGAGAGATTCAAAAGAATGTTGTTGTTCGTTAGTCCATTGAAAGGTTGAGGATTTTTGGAGTAATCGTGTTAACGGTTTCGCTATCTTGGAAAAGTCTTTGATAAATTTACGGTAGTAACCGACTAGCCCAAGGAATTGTTTGATTTCTTTCGGATTTCTTGGTACTGGGTAAGTTTTTACCTTCTCGATTCGATTAGGGTTAGGTTGTATGCCTTGTTCCGAAATAACGTGCCCTAAATATTCAAGTTCCGGTTTGAGGTATTCGCACTTATCGGGTTGTAATTTTAGCCCGACCTGTCTAAGTCTTTCAAATAATATTCTTAAATTTTTGTTATGCTCTTCGATTGTTTTTCCATAAACTATTATGTCGTCTATATAAACTAAGCAATTATTACCAATTAATCCCTTTAAGCCCCGATTCATCATTCTTTGAAAGGTAGGAGGTGCATTTTTTAAACCGAAGGGCATTCGAGTGTATTCATAATGTCCGTTTGGAGTAGAAAAGGCTGTTTTCTGAATGTCTTTGGGATGCATGCCGATTTGATGGAAACCCGATGCCAGATCAAAAGCAGAAAAATATCGCGCATTACCTAACTGATCTAATATTTCGTCTATATTTGGAAGCGGATAAGCGTCTTGAATGGTCTTTTCATTAAGTTTTCTAAAATCTATTACTAATCTCCATTTGGGTTTACCAGAAGCATCCTGCTTTTTAGGTACAATCCAAAGGGGTGAATTATAAGGTGAATCTGATTCCTGTATAATTCCTTTTGCAAGCATGTCTTTAATCTGTTTCTTAATTTCCTCTTGGTGTATTGGAGGATAACGATATTGTTTTGTGTTAACAGGAATTTCGTCCGAGGTTTTAATTTCGTGTTCAATTAATTTAGTAAGAGGAAGAGGGTCTCCTGGTAAGGTAAAAATATCATGGAATTCCGTTATGATATCCCAGATCTCGCTGGAATGTTCTTGAATATGTGAAAGACGGGTATTTTCTTTCAATAGTTCTAAACGCGTGTTATCTAATATCTTTTCTGAAATGGGATAGATTGATGTCTCGTAAAAACTTTCAATGCCTTTTATCTCAGAATGTAAGTGTGACGGCAATATAGGTTTGTTAGAGTCATTCATTCTCGTGATCGCTCCAGTGTCATCTTTGAATATTACTAACACGTCTTGTTTTCTTTTCACGTTATCGGGATGCGGTTTATCGCACCTTTTAAATTCTTTTCCGCTTAGAATTAGTCGCTCGTTTGAAAATATAAAATTGTTTGCTGTGAGAAAATCAATACCTAGTATTCCTTGATGCTGTACTGGCGAATGATCATCTAATACATGAAATGTATGTTTTTTTTCAAATACCTCTACTACTACCGCGTATTTAGTTTTTATGGAGTGCGTAGTGACTCCAGATACAATTATTGCGTCTAACTTTAGTAAGTTATGATTTTCAATAAACATTTCATGTATTAAAGATATGTCTGAACCTGTATCTACTAAGAAAATAGTATCTTTGAAACCTGGAATCTTCAATTTAATTCTGGGTGCTCTGACGTACGTGCCGCCGGGTCCTTGGTAGACTTCTCGTCGTTGCTGTTGTTTAGGTCCTGATTGGCTGCATACAAATGATGCGATGCTCGGTCCGGTGGTTGATTCGGATGTTGGCGCTCGCGAAAATTTTGCTGTCCCTTTTGCAGGTGGAATGCCTTCGTTCTGCACTCCTTTTCTTCATGTCCACGCTTCTTACAATAGCTGCATTCCTTGGGTTGAAACCGTGTTTTTTCTTGAGAGAATCTTTTTGAAGATTCATAGCGTTGCATTCGCATTTTTCTTAGTCGGAGCTCTCCCTCGAAAGCTCTCGCTTTGGAGAATGCCTCGTTGAGCAGGCTGAACTCAAAACAATACAAATGATCACCAATCTCAGGTTTTACGTTGCGACGAAACACTTCCACAGCTTTCTGCTGGTATAGCTGTTCCTGTACACAAATAGTTGCGATGCCAGTGCCCTGTGAATTTACTGCGTGAATGATTTCATCATGTATGCGAAGAAATCTATTTATGAATTCATCGATGGACTCGCTCTGACGTTGGATGCAGGTGTCTCTTTGCACCTCTAAAGCGGAGATATTCTGTGCTTTGCCGTAAAGATATCTCAGTTTTTCGTAAAACTGTGGAAAGTTTGGCGTAGTGTCTGTTCTAATTGAGTTTTTTGCTCTTCCCGTGAGTTTCTGTGCCACAATGCTACAGAGAAGCAGCTCATGTTGATCGACTGCTAATCGTTTTACTGCTGTTTGTATGTGGTTTATAAAGGTTTCCACATTATTTCCATCAAATTCCGGAATTAGTTGCATAACTTTATTGTAATTTTTTATAATGTTTTCAGGTTCAACAGTCTCTTCTCTTGTCGTTTGCAATGGAATTTGATTCGCATGTCCGTTTATTTTAATTTCCGTTATTTGATTTTTGAGTTCTCTTATTGCGTCTGTCATTTCGAGCATTTTGTCGGTTAATATGTTGAAAGTGAGCGTTTGCTCGCGGTTAGGACTCTGTGCGCGCGACATTGGAGCGGTAACGAAAATTCTTGACTCTAGAATATTGCTACCCTCGCTTGATTCCGTTTCAGAGGCAATTATTTCTCTTACCCCTCTGTACTCTGTCCACGCCAGTCTGTCCCCGTTGAGTTCGATACAGCAGGATAATCTTCGGGTCCTCCTCGGAGGTAACTAGTGCAACTAGTATATTGTCCTCGAAGTAAAAGCACTTTTCACTATTTGCTAATTATCCCGCACCGCTGCCACCAATTGTAAGAATCGTCGTTTTTCTTCTTATAAAAAAAAAACTTTATTTCACAAATTTTTACAATTATTACTTATAACTACGTGATTCTGAGTACTACGTACTGTGAACTATTAACTGAGAGAACTGACTCTGTCGTCGAAGGGTGCCCTATTTATATGGGTAGAATGACGTATTATGTTTACTAGAAAAAAAGGGAAATTCCATACACTCAGAGGAGAACAATGTAAAGTATTTCTTAAAAACAGAATAATGGAAAATATACATTAGGAGTATATCTCTAATCCTCTGTAAGTGCATTCCGTAGATGATAAGTAGTTTTATGCTTAATAACAATATATCTTAATTCTGTCTAAGTGCATTCCTAAAATACGTGGACGATGCTCACAGTATAGCTTTCTCGTACATATCTTTAAAGATATTCTTTTATGGCAAAACCTACGCTTTCATAAATTGACCAATAAAACCTATCCCTTTCTTCTTCCATCATGATTGAAACGAGATTTTATAAGATAGTTTAGATAGACGTCTTTCTGGATCATTACTTACATGAAAGAGTCAGACATGTTGCAAAGTTTTGAAAGCATTATATACAGGGTGTATATAAAAAATATCGACACTCTGGAATATCGATAAAAATATAAGTTAAAAAAATTTTTCAAGGTAAAAATTGTAGAGTTTAAAAACATCTATTTACTGATTTTATTAGTTTGATCTTGTATAGCATCGCCAAAGTCAAAGGGCAAGGTAACTTTTTTAAAATAAAAACGCTTATTTTTAATTATGTATTTTTGTAGCTGACATCGAGATGTTTTTAAAACATTGTAGTAAAGCTTAATAAAATTTAATGAGATAATTTTTTGTCATATTCTTTAATACGACTTTGGCGATGCTATACAAGATGAAACTAATAAAATATATATATATAATTTTATACTTTATTTGTAACACTAAAATCATTATCATTGTTTATAGAAAAGGTAAGTCAATTTGTAATATAATGCAAGAATTGGATTTAAAAACTCTTAATGCATATGTAAATAGAAATGTTATTATATCTTATTAAGAAAGAATTGAACTAATTTTCAGAATATATAAACAATAACAGATATTATTATAGAAGATATAGAAGATACAGAACTACAATACGAATTTGAATTTTGAATTTAAAACAAGTTTACATTATCAAGAAACATGAAGTTCAATACATAAAGATTTGTCTCATTGCTAAAGAAATAAAACAATTAAAAAACGAGAATAAATGCAAAAATAAAACGCCGTGTTGAAAAAGAAGCATCGACAGAACGAACTTTGATTACCAATCTTTCCACCACGAAAGGAACGATCGCTTTGATCAGTGGACGGGAGCACCAAAGTAAATACACGTTATAATATGTCGAGATCAAAGTACCTTACTGCTGATGAAAGCAAAAGTTTAATCAAATTAATAAGCCAAAATCATATGTCATAACCCAAGAAAGCCATTTTTATCAATTGACAATTTGTATGTATTTCATAATTTGCACATATGTGCATAACTTATTGAATTTTATACCGTCAGCTTATATTTTTATACTTTGTTTTGCATTATAATAAAAATGTATGTCGTATAAATTCTCGAATAGCACCAAAGCGTCGAAGAACAATTTTAATGAACTATTCACAATATTTATATTCTGATCCAATTTGTACACATACACAAATAAATATTTTAAAAAATTAAATTAAATTTAGAGTGTAGATTAAAATTAAATATTTCTATGCAGTAATAATTTAATTTTTTTTGTTTCAAAAAGTTTATATTTAATTATTTAAGTTTCTAATTTAATTTTTCTAAATCTTATAAATTTAATTTATAAAAATAATTTTCTACTTAAAAAATTAATTAAACTGTTTATATTCAACTTTTCAATGTCATTGAGATTAATTGAAAACTATTGTCAGTCACATATATTCACACAAAAATCTTGTTGGTGAAAATCATCGTGCACGACTACATTTGTACCGAGCAACTTGTCAGTCTTCACGTCGGTCGAGAAGTTTTGGCCGAGCGCGTTCCGTAGAATCAAGGAAGATACCAATTTGTGTGCCAAACGTTTGTGACTAACATTAGTATTAGCTCACCGGATGTGAACGCACTAACTAAAGCATCAATTAGGATTTCTACTTCGTCATAAGAAGAATCACTTGTCTATTACAAATAGGTTCATATTAATAACTCATATATAACTTTAAAAAATATATAAATGGTCATGTTTAGCAATAAATATGATATATGTGAGCAAGCATGTGTGTGTGTGTGTGTAATATTAACAAAATTGAAAAAATATTTTGAAGAAACTATAATTAAAAATTTGGATTAAAAAATGTTGATGTAGTTCTTCAAAATTCTATTCAATTAATAAAATTGACATAGTAAAGAAGCGCGCGATATATCATATAAATATAATAATACAATAAAAATATACTAATATAATGATAGAGATCATATTTTCTTTAAATAAAAATGGATTAATATTAAAGCGTTGAAATTTTTTTTTAAGAAGAATTTGACTTTCGATTTGTTAATAAATTTGTGACTGAATTTATTTATTTAAAACACACACACACACACACACACACACACACACTTGTGGTACACCCCATATACATAAACATATTTATTACCATATAAAAGAGTAATAAATGTTTAATATCATCGCGTTAAAATATCTCATAATTTAAAAGTATCCCTATAAGAGTTAAATTTATTAAAACATCCTACTTGTATAAGATTTAAAAGTATACTATTTCACTACGAATTGCGATAAACAGATAAATAAAAGAATGGGAAGGCTGCATTTTTCATCCCGCTGTATCGAAAGCATTTTATGCGAACGCCAATGGAAAAATGCAGCAAAGAGTAGCGCGGGATGAGTAATCGATGACAACATTGGTCGGTACAGCAACGGCCGCATGGACGAAAATAGAAACGTTCATGTGCGCGATCGATCGGTGTGTTTTTCAGGCTGTGCTTTCACCGTGAGTTCAAATTTTCACAAGCAAACGTCTAGCAGTAGCTCTTAAGGCCACGAGCAATTGTAACGGGAATAATTTTCACAAATGTACATTTCTCGTACATGCATTACCTGCACGATTCACATAATAACACCACGGGATAGCCGCAAAATGTGGCGATGGACGGCTACAGTATTACTTACAATTAGTAATAATAAATAACATTATTTAGCATTTTTTGAATCAGCTCTTGCTACTATCATTTGTTATCGATTGGAATCACTTACAACAAATGTTGAGGACATTTTGCGGAACTGCAGGATTTCTTTATCTGCCAGTATATGTAAAACGTCAACTTTTCTCGACCTCAACTCGATGCTCTCGCAAAAGGAATTTCTCCGCGTAAGAAATATACGAAGAATTCTCACTAAGTAATAAGTAAGGAATACATTTTGATACACGTGAGACTTTCGCGCGTTATTAATGTCGGTGAAATTTTTCCTCATCAGCCGCGGCAATTTATTGGAAAAATATTAAACTCATACAGCGCGCGCGGTTGCGGATCATATAAAAGGATCGATACTCGCCGCCGAAGGATGCTGCGCAACTTTCTCGCGCGTATTTTCTCGGTACCAAGAACGAAAACGAACGGACGGAGGAAATCGGCGTGTTGCAACGGGCGAGCACCACTACCACCACCCACACACGAGCGCGCAGCACGGTAGTCCGTAACAAAATTAGCGCAGGCACAATGCGAACCCGCCTTCGCCCGAGAAAATAGAATTGGCAGGCTACCAAAGCCGAGTCTTGAATAGATTTGAACTATATAGATCCTCCTTCGCCCTCTGTTCTCCCTCGCTTGTTCGCTCGTTTGAGCATCCGTCTCCTCTCTTCTCGTCCATCCCTTGTATATGCGGCTTTTGTGTGATGTAACGTGTCCTCATCGCGTTGCACTCGTTATGTGCGCTGAATTAACATCAAAATCGAGCAAGGAGATATCTTGAACTGGATGCGCAGAGGCAGAATATGTCCACGGAGTACAAAGCGAGCCGATAATTGCCCGGTATTATTACCCGGATTTATAGTATCGAAAAATTGGAAGTTTCACGATATCAATAATTTTGTAACGATGATACGTAGAAAAAAAAATAGAATTAAAATAATAAGGAGAGAATCCATCGAATTCTCAAGTAATAACACGCGCAAAACAAAGATCGAATATATTAATTATTTCCAACCCTGTTATTTTCCTTTTTCATGACCTGTGAATTTCTCGGATAAATTGCAACGATAAACGGACGTATTCGATGTTCGATTTAATTTAAAACGGCCAATTGTTAACGATTGGAAATTGGAAATTTGACCGAGCGTGAAACGCGAGAATTCAACGATTTTCGATGGTCAGGAACATCGCCGGAGAGAACAACGACAGCTCGCGCTGCGAAGCGCGAAAGAGCGAAAATAAATGGAGCCGACGAAAATAAACGCGCGACTGCTATTTTGTATGTATCTCAACGGCCACATCGGTATTAACGCCAATGTGTACGGTCGATTGTGTGCATGCGCGCGTGGTATGCGGCAAATTCGCTAAACCCATCCCCAAGTTAAATACACTGAGAGCAAGCACGCTGCCCGTGTAACCGTGCCGATGCTCTGAATACTCGAGGCCACGCTGACGACTCAGTCGAACATTAGGTACTGGTCCATTCCATATTGATGCCCGATGTCTCTCGCGGCGTAACATCACACGTGCACGCGTTAATTTTGTTTGACTAGAATGGCCCGATGATTCTTTACTCATTTCCAAACGTTAGTGCCAAAAATGTTAATCTATTTACATCGCATATAGCTTTTAGAAAATCCTCATTCGACGTTCTTACATTTGTTTAATTATATGTATGCTATTTATAAAAAACGAAGAAACGCACGTGTTACGCGCGGTATTTGCGGAATATTCTTTTATTAAAGTATATTTAAATTAGGATTGCTAAATAAAATGGTTTTCAGATCACTAATAATGTAAAATATATGATACTTTTCAACATTATTTTTCTGATACAAAAATCTCTACACAAAAATATTAAACTTTGGTTATCAAAAAATTAATAGAATTACGAGATATTTTATGTTAAAATATGTGCAGAACGAAATATGTATAAAATCAAACTATTGATTTTCCAATAACTCCATTTTGATACTTTTATACAAAATAATTTGAAAAAATTATATAATTAAAAAATTATATAAATTTCACTTTTTTAAACAATAATCTTTATAAGACCTTAAGAAAACTTTTACAGAATTGATGTTATTTGCCCCTCTCTAGACAAACTTTGTTTGAAATGTTTTTTCTCAAATATTTTCTTATCGAGATATTTTACTGATATTTTTTCCTTGCTCTATCTTTTAAAAAATGCAGTCTGATTCGTTATGTAATTTATATATAATATAATATTATAGAAATTGACCAGAGCTGAATGGAAAGGAATAACATTAAATATTAATATGCGATTTTCTAGTGAAAATGCAAATAGAAAGGCACACGATGAAAAGAAATAAATATAAATATTAGTTTGCATATTAGAATACATTTGCGTGACATTAAAACTTGCCCAATGCGAGATTCTGCGATTGATGGTCAACAGTTTGCTTCTATGTTTTCATGTAGTATATGAAGAGGACGAGAACCGGTGAGCCATCTTTGATTTCTTTTGTATAGAACGCATAGAAGGAATCAAAGGTTTACCGGGAAATATGAGCGCTCCATCGATTTTGTCAGTGGGATTGCTCCTGTACTTTTCTGCGATGCCGTCGGTTATATGAACATCGTGGACTTGGGTTGACCTACTTTTCAAAGAAAACTTACTTCTTCCATAAATGATTGTGCGAAAGCAACGTCTGTTATCATACCGACGCGATTTTGTTGGCCAACAAAAACAACGCGAAAAACATTTTACAAATACGCGCAAGTCTTTTTCAATCGGAAGAATTTTATATTTGCCATTTTTGTATGTGTTCATAATGGGACCTAACTACATTGGAATTTTAACGTTAACTATTATTAGAAATTATTATAAATTAATATAAAGGTCAGGGTCACGAACGCTGAAAGGAACATCGATACACAATGCTCTGCAGTTAATTGTGCATATACCATAATTAATAGGCGCGCGTGAAACGAAAGTTTCTTAGACTAATTTCCGACAAATAATTTTCGAGAAAGCCATTCCCCGAATCAGAGATTGCTGCTCGCGTGTGTTCGGTGGGAGGTACGTGCAGGAGAATACGTAATCGCGCAATATACATATATGCATATTGTGCACTTCTCGACAGTCTCTAAATCGCGTGCGACGCGTGAATGCGTTAATCCATTATCGTGGAACCTTGACCTTCCTACGCCGCCGTAAGGCGTCTTTTCGCGATCTAATCGTAACATAAGCCTAAACACGCTTGCTTACAAAATTCCATCTTGTTCACATTTCCATTTGCTCAGGTAGACAGAGCCGCACTTACACAGAAGCTAATAAATATCTCAATTGTAATATTATAATATGGCAAAAAAAAAAATTATCCACGAAATAACCCTGTTCAGAAATAATTCATTAATTTATTTTAAAGAGATAAGAAGAAAAGTGGATACAGATAAAGCCTTCTTGTCTGATGACATTTGTACCAAAGACACTTCCTAAGGTTTCCATTCGTTTTTTAATCTTAAATAAAAAGAAATGCTGATATATCTATTTTCTATTATTTTTTCAAGTTGCAACAAATTACACTTTATCACTATGAGAATTCTAATTAGAGATCAAAGTTATTAAAGAATCAGAATAGCGCATAAATTTATTTTTCCCCAACATTAAATTGTTTTCAACTTGATATAGGTATCTGAATTATATTTGAATTTCTGAAGATGTAATTTCAGAATTTCGCGTATTGTTTAATAACGTAAGCGAAAAACAAATTTGAACTATACGATTGAGTGTACCAAGCTAATGGCAAAATTGATTATTTATATATAGAAATCATGCACGTGTATATAGGGTAAAAACGACGGGTTATGATATCGAACGAAGGTCAAACGATATATCTCGTATCCTGGAATATCCGAATGAAATTGTTCCCTTCTTTACGACGTCCTGCTATATTTGGCGAGGAACTTATCGTTTATTAAAAAATAGTACAAAGACAGTTGCACGCGTCCGCATGTTTTATTAATAATATTCAACCAGACTTTACCGATAATCAAGAGTTTATCCGACGTAAAAAGGTTACCGTCGTTAAGCGACTTAAAATAACTGCAGGAGTATGCCGAGTTATAACCAATAAGTTTGCTTTTATTTTCACTTTTATTTACACATACGAGCGCGTAGTTACGTACTTGTTACAGTTAATATGAATGACGGCTTCTTTTTATCAGGTAACTTAAAGTTGAACACAGGCACACACGCACACGCGCGCGCTCGCATGTATCATTTAAAAATATAATGCATATTCCTTTTCTGACCGTATAAATTTTATTTGAATCTTTCATATTTGTTTACATTAAAAGTTTGCCGAATCTGTGATACAATAAAAACGAAACCCTCGCAAAAGTGTTCCTCCTTTGAAACATTTTTAGCATTTAAATGACCGTTGAACCTTAGCTCTGAGAATTCACCCATTATCAGTTCTTGCGGTGTAAAAAGTTCGACAAAGAACGTATTCGTCACGTTAGCGAGGATCTAAAAATAGTTTATGATAGCTTTTCTGCCCCTCCCTCCCCCCCTCCCCTCCCTTGAATGACTTTTCTTTTCGCATATCTAGGTCAAATCGATGGAAATCGACGTCGCGAGTTACGCTCGAATCTAGGTAAGTCGATGTTTCTTCGCGAATAATCCGCGCGTGGTTCTTCTCGCGCGCGCACGAAGTGTGTGTTGGGGTTACAATGTACACGCGCGTATACGTATGTATCTGTATGTATTTCCGTACTTCCACGCGGAACGTGACATGTGCAAGGGTGGGGACGGATGGCGGAGCGTTGGAAGCGCGAAGACGGTACGCGCGGGGGTGCGGTAAAGGTACGAGAGTGTTATATAAATAGAAGCGGTCAATGCTGCTATGGGAACACTACACACAGGCTGTATGACACAGCTACGCGGTGGGGTAGATGGGCGCGCAGGGTGAGTAAAATACCTCACTCCCAATTCATTAATCCATACTTACTATGCACTTGAGGACTTGAGTTTTTGATATAACGGGCAAATTAAGGATGTATCTTAAAATTTTGAAGGTAACACCATAATATGTTGCTAAGGTGCTGATACATGTATATTGTGCCTTTATATAAAATTTGAGGTCAATTTATTATATAATTTTCAAGAAAATTATTATGAAATGTCCCATATATAACTTAAAATATTATACGTATATATTCTATGTAATATTAAATTACTTTCTTGAGAATATTCTTAATGAATTATTTTTTTAATATTTATTAATTATATATATTTATCTTTGTTTATGAAACATATTCTATAAATTTGCCGAAGAAAATATTAATACCAGCAACATAAATACATTATTTAATCTATTCCATAAATGCTCATATAAATATTCAAATACTGAAGATGTGGATGGCGTTCAAGATAGCATAATAAAAAATTATTTAGTCTCTTCATCAGTCTCTTTTCTGTTATGCTTTTATTAAGAACACACGGGTTAAGAAGTTACATAATTATATTCTTAACGAAAAAATTATTAAGTTCTATGAATTTTATTAAAAAAATAAATAAATAAATGTTATATTTAGAAAAAGATCATACTTTACCGATGTATATATAATATAAGGAATATGGTTTTTTTAAAAATTATTTTTAATTCTGGTTTAAATATATATATTTTTTGAGAACGTTTCACCAAAAAAATTTTTTTTCTACAGTCGATATATTGCCGGTCTGTAAGCTTCTTAAATCATTAAAATTACAGTGCTTATAAAATAATTACCGATTGTCAAAGCCAATTATTTAAATTTTAAAAAATATAAAAATAAGACAACTTTGAATTAAAAAAATGAATTGTTTTATATAAAATTGATACAAGTTTTGATAATAAAATTTAAAAATTAAAAAATAGCTCGTAGAGAATTTTACTTTAGGCTTTTGCAACATTGATTTTATCATCATGAAAGGCTTCCGGATGAATATCGTATAACTGAAACAGTGCTGTGCCGTTTTGCAACCATTGCAAACATTGCAGCTTGCATCATCCGAAATATCAGAACTGGAAACTCTGATACTTTTGAATTGTGGATATTTTTAAATGTCTCTTTCTTAGTGGTGGAGAAGTATAAGATGAGGGCGAGATGTTTCTAACCAAACAGAGTGGTACTGATCAGTTGATTAATTAAAAAACCGGAAGAGCAACCAAACCGGAAGAGTGTGCTAAATAGGCCTTGATAGTTCTTACAACCTTTGATAATTCTTATTGCGGTTAAAATTATCTTTTTAAGGGTATAAAATGTTTTCTCTTGGTTTCTTCTATATATGTACTCTTTTCCACAGGCGCAAGTAATCTTCTATACCTCTACTGTTTCTAGGTATAGTCTTTGAACCTTGGAATTAAGGAAACTAAGAAATCTTTCTTTGGGGTTTAAAGATCACTTTGATATTGTATAATATTTACTAAAAATTCTACTAATGCTCTATATCGTTTCTTGAAGACAAGGAAGGATCTTTCTCGTTTTTCACTACCTTTTATATTAACAAGAATAAGATAAAAAATAATAATGTAAACTAGTTCAATAAATAGATAGACCATCTAAAATATAATTAATATATAATTATAAATATAAAGTATAATGAATTCACCGTGTCATTTGGGAAAATATAAATCTCTAAAATGTAGATTTTTTAAAAATATCAATTCTGTTGATATTTTTTAAAACTTGATAACGACGTATAATTATGAATAAAATGCGCACAATATGTACCACCATTAATGAATGTATAACTTTTAGATTACAGTGGTAATCGTCAAACTACACATACATAATTAACTTCATTATTTAATCTGATATTGCAAAGTTTTATTCATAATATAATTTAATTTTTGCAACAATATAATTTTTTCAAAAAAGTAATGCTGATATTCATTAATAATATATGTATATAAAATAATGATTAGACACATAATATGTTTTTAATTTTGCTAATAAAAAATGTACATACATGTACCTTAAAATTTACTTGACCAATCAACCTCCCTTAATGCCTTTAGCACATGTGTAGCTTTTGTTCTAAAAATTCCAGAATTACATATTATTATCACAAATTATATACTATCAAAAATTTAAAAAAAATTTACAACCTTTTAAAAATAAAAAACTGAAAGTTAATGTAAAAAACTAAAAGTTAATTTTTAAAATTCTGCCATTTCTTCAATTTTCAATATTTTTTAAATTTCTGGTATCTGCTATAGCCCAATTCGTATTAATTAAGAATTATTTTCAATTTTTCGTTTCATATTTCGTTTCGTATCATTTCATATGTTTGCGTATTTCTCTTAATCTGTTTTATTACATATGCTATGTATAATGCAGTATTACATATGTGTAACAGTAACTATTTATTATTATTATTATATTTACTAGCTATGCTCTGCCACGCGTTGCTGTGGCTCTCTATTCTTATGCTACGTTTTTTTCAAATTTTCTTTGCTTTCGTTGTTTAACTTTCAAGAGCCTTGCTTTATTGTTGCTCTTTTTATTTTATTTTTGAATAAGCATTTACCTATCTTTAATAAATCTAATATTCATTTATTCACGTACTTCTTTATTTATTTATTGCCTTTAGCACCATATTCAATTAATTTGTTTCTATTTATTGTTTTGTATTTTTATTATAATGTAATATAAATCTTATTTTATTAAAACTTTGAAATAATTTTCAATTAAAAAAACCGAATTTTTTTTTAAATACCCATTTTTTAAAATTAAGCATTTTGAATTAGAGTGTATTTAATTTATTATTGATTAATTTTATGAATCAATATTTTGTTATTTTTTTCTAAAAGCTGCCATGGATTTAGAAATCCATTCAAAAGACTGTTTTAAATAAGTTCCTTTTTTTCAATAAAATAACAGCCATCTTCATTTTTCTTATTACCTTAATTTAAACACAATAGAAACATTCTTCGCCTCTCCCGGTCTCTCCCCGTCTCTCCCGGTCTCTCCGTCTCTCCCGGTCTCTCCCCGTCTCTCCCGGTCTCTCCCCGTCTCTACTCGTCTGTACCCGTCTCTCCCCGTTTCTCCCCGTCTCTACTCGTCTCTACCCGTCTCTCCCCGCCTCTTTCGGTCTCTCCCGGTCTCTCCCCGTCTCTCCTGGTCTCTCCCCGTCTCTTCCGGTCTCTCCTGGTCTCTTCCCGTCTTTCCCGGTCTCTCCCCGTCTCTCCTGGTCAATATAATTATTTCGAAATTATTTAATTTAAAATAATTTAATTTTAAATAATTATATCATATCTATAATTATTTCGAAATTAATGTTCGATTTTATCTTTTTTAATATCCTGTATTTGTCCTTTAATATAAACATTTTTCTCAAATTCTTTATTATTTAAATTTACCATTCAAGCATTTATTTATCTTTAATAAATCTAATATTCATTTGTTCGCGTACTTCTAATTAAATTCAATACAACGTTGTGTCAAAATTTCAAAAAAATATCATTAAAAAAATATTGTTTAAAATTAAATTATGTCCAGCATTTTTGAAACACACGGTATTTCCATAAACAGACCCCATAAGAACACGACCGGTAACGAAAGCAACGTTGTGTCAAAATTTCAAAGCAATCGGTGAATAACTTACGGAGATCTTAGATGAGTAACAAACATTTTACATTTTTATTTATATAGATTATTATTATGTATGCATAGCTTAAGGTAACTGCTATTGCAGATTAATACGATAGTCGCTTGTACGATTTAATGATAATCCTACACCTGGAATAAAATAAATCCAGCTGGTTTTTGACTTTAGTTTTAAACTTAGTTTTTTTGCTTAGTTTCATGAATTTTTTTTTAAATGTAAATTGCCCCAAAATAACTTTTGGACATTATTTTTGGAAGTTTGAAGAATGTTAAAAAACTTTTTTTGAGCTAAAATGTTTAATAATATACGAGTAATAATCATTTAAAGAGGCTGAGATTTATTACACCCTTTGTGTAGAATACCGAATTATTTGATAATGTGTAGGGTTAAACATTTCCAAGAGTCCGGATCTTTTGTCATTTTTTTTATTCAAAATTTATTCTACCGCGATTTCTGAATGACGCTAAATCAAACGCTAAATCAATCAAACCAACTCATTGTGACCGATTCAATTCTTTTTTTTTCTCTATAACTATATTTTCAGCAGACTTCAGCAAATCAGAAAATAGTATATCGTGTGAAACGCCACTATATCCTTTTCTCTTTCTCTTTTCTTTGTTTTCGAGGATGTGGTCCACAGTCTCAAAAAATTTCCACACAACGACACAACGTTCACGTGTGCGTGATATCACAAATACATGAACGAACATTGAGAAGGCACATTTGTTTCCTGTATGGGCTACCTGTACACACACGTTACACGTCGCTTATACGTGAACACGCACTTTTGTAGCTGCCAACTGACTTTGTCTTGTGCTCGTATAGCCGTCGATCGTTATAGCCGCGCTAAATATACGAGCAGCTAACATACGCGAGAGACTATTAGGAGCCAATAAATTGCACCTCAGATGAGTGAACGACGTTGTATACTTTATAAAACCAAAATTGACGGCGCGCCATTCCGCAAACAGTACGGAACAAAACGGAAATTAAAATTAATTATTATTTAAAAGTAAATTAAAAAATTATTTCGTTTAACAATATACAATGATCAGAAATGTATACTCTTCTCATGTATTACTATACAACTATTCAATTTCTTAATTTTGATTTAATTTTATTGAAAAAGAACATCTTTGATACATTTTAAGAATAAAATAATCAAAATAAACATTGAAAAATTTAATTAGATAAAATTATTGAAATCTTTGGGTAAATTAAATTTAATGAAAATATGAATATAAATAGACGCAATATGGAATCCATCAAAAATATATCACGATTTAGTTTTCTAATCATGTTTTGGAATTTATTCGTTGCGCAGAGAAATGGAGAAGGAAATGTTTGAGCACAAAATGCAACGATGATTTCGTGCGCGGCCGATCTTTATGATGCGTTTCTTCAGCATTGCCTCGCAGAGAAACGATATAAATAGCGTTATCATCAATATTCACAGCGCAGCCGATAACGGCGGATTTTGCCATCCATCGACGGACGCCCGGCGATTTCTCGCGGGACAACCGCCGACAGCTCACCCTGCTATTTTTAACGTCGCATTTATTAAGAATAATCTAGCCACGAATAAAACGATGTAAGTGGAACAGACTCGATAAGGCCGACCGATAAAGATGTCGCATGATACGAGTTCTTCTCGAGGACAAATTGATCCGTTTTTATCGCCACAACTTTATTTCGGAATTATAAGTTATTCGCATAGATTAAATTAGAAGAAGGAGAGAAGGAATCAATTATTTTCTCCGGAAAGATATATATTATTATTATGAAAAACTTATTACGGAAAAAGTCTGCTACGTAAGAAATAGCACGTATGATAAAAATAAATATGTACAAATAAAGGAAAACACGTATTTGTTCATTTCGTGTTTACTAGAAATAAAATAATAAATCTTTCCGACTTGCATAGAAACTTATGCCTATTAATTCTTTTGTTTGTTTGATAAAATGAAGATTATACGCGATTTCATCACACCTCTCGATAACTATCTTCCAGATAAAGATATTCGTTAGTGATTATAAAATTCATTTTCTTCATTGAAACTTTTGATTACATATCTAATGAATAGCCATATTCTTTATATTAACTTTTGACACAAAAAGTATTACAATTTTACTATACATTATCATATTCTATTAGCGAAGTGAGATTATAATTTGAGATACCTTTTAAATAAAATTATTGAACAGTTATTTAGAGATGAAGAAATTGCATATAAATCAAGTTTGCAAATTTATTACAAAAGATTATTAATTATTGATAGGTATATTTACAATATTCAGTAAGCAGGTAAAAATATTTTTACTCTACACATCTTTTAAATAAATTATTTTTTAAATATAAATAAATAGTAAAATAATTAAACCATACCAATGATACAATAGTTTTACAAATTTGTAATTTTAATTTTTGTATAAACCATTTATGGCTTTTTTCTAAATTTGAAATCGAGTACTACGATAAACAGATCAATGTCGTAAGGGCATTCAAGACAATTTGAATTCGGGATAGGGCCTTTCTGAGGAAAGAGAATTCCGATAATCATCATCCATAAGGAAATAATTAATCGCGTCTGCAAAATCGCGAGTTGCGCGCGTCGAATGCGAATAGCTGAGCTTATGCAATGAAACGGGAAGGAGAAACGCGGGACGATATCGTCTTTGGTCGTATGGTATCGATCGATACCAGTCTATTATTAAACGACACACGGATCGTTATTATTATTATTATGTAAAATGTATTTGTAGCCGATTCACGAAGATAATGACAACGACGACGACGACGACGATAATGACAACGTCATTTCTATTCCGTGAGAATTATGGCATGGTTAAGCTAACTTGAAACTACAAAAGATGTTTTTCTAAAACAAAGGTGTCGTATAAAAAGTGAGACATTGAGAAAGAAGGAGAAGATAGCGAAACAATCGGTAAAATAATCGTTAAATTTCCGTGATGATAAATAGAATTAAATGTCGTTAAAACAAAATCGTTCGTTTAACCACACGGCCTCGATGCGCATTAAATAATAATGAATTTCGCTATCAAGGTGTCGCAAGGTAATTTCACAGGTTCCTTTTCTTTTTTCCTCTTATTCACGATAGAAAATACATTTAATCCAACGCATGCGCATTATCTGGCGGAATTATTCGCGACGCGCAAAATCAATTGTCACCATGTTTCTGTGACATAAATTTTTTATCCTTTTTTTTTCCTTTCTTTTTGCATGATTCTATGATTTTCTTCCTTATTCTAAACGAGCGAAAATGTCCCGCGAGAAAATAAATGAAGAACGCGATCATATATCTAAATTATTCAATAGTGTATTGACCGTCGCGTCGCGAAACTACAACGCTATATTATCTATCTATAACTCAAGAATAAATAATTCAGACGGCACGGTGATTCCAAACATGTCTTTCTTTCCCCCTCAATATGCTTAAATCTTAAAAATAAAGGATCTCGCCGGAACGGTTGCGGGAAAGATTCGGCATTGATTTTTACTCAATCACAATCTTCGTCGAGTTTCTTCTGGAAAGAAACGACCGAATTAATTATACACCGGGCCACCTAATTTCGACTCGATGGTTATTCGTCGCTGAGTGACCGCGCGATGACGAACCAGAATGGAAATCGATTTCTGACAGAATTGCTATATGATAAATTTAATTCTCACGAGGCCTAATGTTATTTTGTTATAACGCGTCTTCTGTTATATCTATCGATTTTTTAAATTCTTGCCGGAAATACTATCGTTAAACTTTTATGGATCGTTAAACTTTGGCGAGTATAAATGTCACGAAGATTATGTAAGAATAAGGCAAATTGTGAATTATTAATACGTGCGAATAAATAGAAGATACTATTCTTTAAAAAATTTAGTTTGTAAAACAATAGTTTTAAATTTAGCTTAAAAAGAATTACAGCTATATATGAATTAGACTATTTAGAAACCCTTAGATATTTAGAAATACCCAAGATAATATGGAATAGAATACTAAATATTAAATAGCACTTTGTTGTGTAAACAAAGCGTTATATTTTGGTGGCAATCGCTAAAATTTGTAATTATTGCAAAACGTGCCATGAATAATGAATCAGATCATGCATGCAACAATTTTTTAGAACGTGTTTTTAGTTTTTTTTTTGAAGTATTTACTTTTGTTGTGAAAATTTTACAGCATTGTTTTAAATATGTTTGTACAAGTTTAAAATAAATTTATTAGTTTATATTCCGTAAAAGTTTTCAATGTTGTAAAAATAATATTATATCGTTTATATAATTGCAGTTCTTAATTCTTTTATAAACATAAAAAATTGTATGTCATATCTTTAAAGTATTCTTCAAAGTATACGAATTATAATGTTTATATATTACTACGTTTTTATTTATTATAAGACAAAATTATATCCTATAAAATTTCTTATTATATTTTACGAAATGTAATTTCTAAATTATTTTTCATGTGCAATGTTTTTTATTTTTGTTAACCACCACTTTAAATTACTCAAGTACAAAAATATAAAACTTTTTATTCTCATCTACAGTACTATTTATTTTATATAACATTGTTTATTTCACGTAATAATTTATTGATTTAAGATTTATTTTTGATTTTTATTGTCGATGAGAAATAACGTTATCTTGTTTTTTATGTGCTGCTACTATACAAATAAAAAATATTTTAATTGTATTTCGATCAGTTTACATAAATAAACTTTGCATGTCATTTATTGTATTATTTATTACTATTCTTAAAATTTAATACTAGATTATATTTTCTACGATTATTTCTCTCTCTCCCTCTCTCTTAATTTTTACTCTTTTTAATAACATCAAAATCGTAATTAAATTTTAGACATTAATAAGACTGTCTTTAATTAAGACATTGAGGCGATTTCATGTAAACTGAGGAAAACTAGAATCTTTTAAAAGCTATAAATATTCGAAATTTTATTAAAAGTAATAGCTTTAATTTATAATACATCTAATCAATGATGTAATAATAGAAATTTGTGTGTATGCATAATATAAATTTTAAATACATTACTCCTTTATTATAGTACAATCTAGTATTGTATTATATTATACAAGATATTATATGTTCGTATAATACTGAGCATTATTAAATTGGCCAGTAATTAATACTCATTTTAACTATTAAAACTACTACTGTTAATATTTTTATACTAGTATTTTAATACTCAAAATAATAATTACTAATAGCTAATTTAATATTGCCTAATATTATATTTTTATAAGAATGTTTGATAAGTCTGGTAAATTTTTATGAATCGGCGCTAACATTTATTTATTGACGTCTGAGAAATTTCATTCATCAAACCCCTCTCTCCCGGACCAAAGAAGGATATTAAAACAAGTCAATTTTTTGTTTAAGGATGAAATTTAAAATTTGAGTTGCATAGGTATCTATAAACCATATAAAATATGTAAATGACAATCTTTTATGGAAAAGACTGAAAATCTGTCAAAATTGTATTTCATCGATCCAGAGAATACTATCGGCATGGAAAAAAATAACACTCATAAGCATTTAGTTTTATAATGTATGTAACTCGTAAACATGACAATGATCGATATATATAGTCCGTGTTCCAAAATTCATTGCCAATACTAGAAATCAATAGTATACGTAACGTGAATTATAGATTTTCAATATTGGCAATGAATTTTGGAACACGGTCTATATATATACCATTTTCATGTTCACGAATTACGTACTTACACAAACATATTAATATTCGCAACCATATATACTATACTATTTTATCCATAGCCAAAATTTAAATATAACATATTTTTCTTAAAGTTTGTAGTTCTATTTACGCAGAATGCATGAATATTATATCAGTATATTTTATATGCTTGTTATGCCTATATAAGGTACGTCTACTCTTACTTAAGCTTTGGAGATTTTTCTATAATAATTTTTTAATAAAAACGAAATTGAAAAATAAGGGCTAGATTTAAAATATAAAACATTTTTGAAACCAGAAAAATATGAGATATTTTCAATTATTTATATAAATAAATATTTAAAAAAAAGGGTAATATTAAGTCATGTTGAGTATGTACTTAATATAATCCAATGTGATTTTAAAGTCCTACATGACAGTAACAAGGCTACAAGAGTAGAGAATAAACTCTCGACAAAAACAGCACATGAAATCCACGTAGACAACTAACTAAACATCCGCTCAAGAATGGTTGAATTTACATTATAACAATGGTTAAATTAGATTATTGATATAACATGTGCAAGTTGCATAAATTATTCATGTTAGGTGTTTTCATTTTAATCTATTGCAAGATTATATGTTAAAAAATATAAACCATACCAAAAATACATAGGTTTATTAATTTTTTTTTAAATATTACATCTTATATCTATATTATATGCTACATTTTTCGATTTATTGTATACATCGTGAAAATGTATGTCTAATCATGAATCCGTTAATAAACTCAAACTAAAACAATAACAAAAAGTTGTTAAAGAATAACTAATTACGACATATAGAATACGTTTATGAATTGAATTATTAAAAAATATTTCTCGATAAGAATGGATTTAATGCAATAAGTTTAAACTATATTTTTTTATCCCAACTTATTGTATTAGCGTGCATGACTACTTCAAAAGTTCTTCTAAGAAAAACATATATTAGATCAATCAAATTTATAATTGTAATACTTCCTACATTGTTCAGACATATATTTATTTATAAACATCTTGTATATTAATCATTTTCCATAATAATAAATCAATTGCCCAATGATTGAATATATATTGTCCAATGAGACATGGAATTTACTTATTTTAACATCAATTTCACATTGTCTCGTCAAATTGGATTCTAAATCCTGTACTCGTCGGATGTTGCAGATATTTCGAAATATTCACGTGGAATCTACATTGACATCTCAAGGATAAGATACCTCGATTTATTGAATAATCAAAACAAACGTCTCATCCATGTCGACATTGCATAGATAAATGTCCACATTCGTAAATTGCGTGGATTTCACGTGGATCTAACGTAGATGTTTTCATGGGTTTTTAATGAAGTAAAGATCAAGAGTAAAACCTATTCTACAATAGCAGTAAGCAGTGCAGAGTGATGAGTAACGAAATGGGAATTGCTCATTTTGTTACTTCCGATCCTCACTTCACTAAGAATAGTTTATTCTCTATTTCTACAGTCTTGTTACTATTGTAGAGTGGGCTAAAGACAAAGAGTGGTACAGAGTTTTGCATAACGCATAATGCATAATATAGGAGAATCACTCAATCAGAATTGCTTGTTTTCCTCCCTAGCAGGAGTAAAATAAAGACCTCTGATTGGCTTCATTTTCTTATGCGTAATGTAAAAATCCGAGCCCAAAGTCTTCATTCTCCTTAGGAAATAAGTTCGCATAGGAAAAAAATTACTGATAAATTTTAAATATAAACAAGATGACCAAGGCGCTCTAATTCAGTTCAATTGGTTCTGTTTGGATTCATTAACATGGGTGCAATAAGAGGAAGGTTAAACTTTTAATGTGAGACAGACAATTGTTAAACGCGGGATAGCAGATCAAAATCTTTCCCTGCCGTAACTATGCGCATATCATTCATCAAGGAGATTTCTAGCGATTATTCTAGCAATTATTAGCAAAATGCATGTTGGAATTACCGTTATATCGCATATGTGGATGCCCGCGTGCATACATACATGCGCACACATTTACGCACTGTCCTCGCACACTTGCAGGCGTAGCGCGTAACGTAACTGCGCGCCAATATGCGCGCATGCATAATGCCAAGCATAACCGAGTAGTTTATTTATAACACAGTGCGGAAATACACCCGACTTGTGCCTTTATTGTAAAACGTCGTTGTGTAACAAAGTTGTGTAACATATGTGCACGATAGTACATGTATGCGAGTGTGATGCATGCACTTGCGTCCCTTCGCCATTTCTTTTTTTCCTAATTTGTTATCCTTCTTTCTTTCATTTACCGAATTGCAATATTTAATCGAGATACGCAGTGGCGAAACGAACGAAAACAAGAGGAAACGTCAATCCTTCAGCGTAATATTAAATCGAAGACGCCTCCGGAATCATGATATGTGTTTACGTGTAGCGTAACACGACCAATCATGAAAATTTTGCCAGCAATGATCTTGATTTATGACGCATGCAAAACGACGTATATAATAATTAAGGCCGTTCTACAATGCGTCGTTAACCGTAATCATAACATACTGGATCTTAAATTGAAAGTCTTAAGTCGTTAAGGGGATCCTGGAGTGCGTTTGAAATTTGATTGAGGTCGATAATGTAGTCATTCATGCACATCATTAATGAGATTTCATATGTATTTCTTGTATAGATTTAGAAATTCTTTTCCAGAATTAAAGTACACATTAATATCAATCTATGAATTGAATTTTATATTAAAAACAAAAAAATTTTTCTCATATTGCTCTACTTATCGACTTTTTACGTGTACATAACATAAATTTCGTTTTTTTATCTTCCAACTTGCGGAATGCGAATCTTTTTTTCTAGGCTCCTAATCTTATTTCTAATTGCACGATATTATTCCGACATGATTATTTTATACATATAAACTATAAACTGTAGATTTTTTGTATAAAGCAAATATTTTCGTTAGGTGACTAATAAATAACAATTTTGTTTTATTTATCAGAACAAATCGTACGTCGCCCCTTTCATTTTTGTGCGTACTTTAATCTGTAAAAGGATTGTAGAAACCTGTAAAAGGATTTTGCATTCTGTTATTCCAATTCAAAAATCCAAGTTCCCCAAAAAATGTCGGTAACTCTGTCACTCCCGGATTCCCTTAATTGTGAAAAACTTGCATCCATAATGAGTTGTAATGGATAATTACAAAAACAATATTAAAATAAGAAGATAAAAATATTAAAATACATAGACAAAAATATTGAAATACAAAGACCTAAATATTGATGCAACTTTTAAAACTGCAGAGATTGAAACACATTCGTACGTGTTCGCATCTTACAGACTAGATATTTTCGATAAAAATGATGAACATATGTTCTCTGATTATTTAGTCATAACTTAATTTTAAATTATAATCATGAGATTTGGATTTTTTCAATCTCTTGTAATTACTGATTACAGGCTTGCGATTGCGCGTAATAATTATGATACGCTTTCAGCTAGTCTCTGACATTTGACCAATGATCAACAACTCATTGTAGAGAACCATTAAGAATATATATATATATATATATATATATATATATATATATATGTATGTATATATATAGTTATTTATTAATATAATTATATTATAGTATAAGGCATTGTATTAATATAATTATAATTTTGTACTTCGACTGACTTCGATTTCTCGATGTTTCGTAAATAGATTGCACGCACATTATCGTCGATTCCATATAGCAGCATTTAGAGGTATTACAAAATGCTTAGACCGCTCGAGTACTGAGCATTTTATGTAAATCAAAATGGTAATTAATAAGCTAGATGCTTATTAATCCAGTGATTTTGTGTTATGCTTATATTGTGATATATGTTTTATGTGTTTGGGCACTTGCATAATAGTTATAAAGTAAACTACAACACAATATCCGGTGTCGAATGTATTTTTATTGTTATAAATATAAATATGATTATAGATACTAGCACTGAGATTGAATAGTGTAATATTAAATAAAGAATAATAGAATTGCTTGCAAGTTAAAATTAAAATATAGAAACATAATTTTCTTTATCTTCATAGTGTTTCTAAAAATAATTATATCTCACAAGCATCTAATCTCGATGAGTTATTCAAGGCATTAACCTTCAGCAGAAGCATTCGATTTGAAATTCTAAAGCACAATACAATGGGTGTGCAATAACCAATATTTTTAATTGTATATGTTTTTGTAATGTATAGAATTTGATTCTTTTTTTCAATCGATGCGTTAATTATAACATTCAAGAATTTATAAGTTCAAAAGCCGAGAATTATAAATATTTGAAATATTCAAAGGAAAAAGACAAAAAATTTATTTTTTTAGCGATTTTTTTTAAGCGGTGTTTTTTAAATTTATAGTTTGGACAGAAAAATAGTTAAAGAAATTTTTTAATAAATTTTAAAAGGTATAATCGAACATACTTTCAGAAAAAAAATTCTTTGTTTGATTATTAAAAAAAAATTTTTTTTAAGATAGGGTTAAGTGATTTTGACGTAAGAATAAATTCATGGAAAAAATCATCGGATTAATTATACACACAAATAAAATAATATAAAATAGGTATATTAAATAAAGTATTTAAATGCATTTAATTATTAAATTTTAAAGAACTTTTGTAACAAATTTTAATCGTATGTTTTTTAAACACATAGAATATTTACACGTCAAACACTTATATGAAGTTTTTTTTTCTAGGGCGACTAGTTTACTATTAACATACTAATTTTTCTATTATTTTTTTCTATTTCTTGAAACAATTGTTTAATCCTGCATTTAACACATTATTTTTTATGAATAATCGCTATGTGTGTATACATACTTCATAGAGCTATGCATAAAGTTAAATAATTTCTCACCTCAAGATTATAAGTTTCAGTCAAAAGGCAATTATAAAATCGTAACTCATACGTCAGAGACCCAAATTGATAGTTTCAACCTTCAAGTAAATCAGTTTTATAACGATAAAAATGCAACAGTTTGCAAGATAAGGTATTTTACATGTAAAAAATCACGCGACACCCAATATACTCATAGATACTCGATTCGTTATACTATCGATTGTTTCCCCAAATCTGTCTCATATCAGACTAATCAGAGAAAAATGGCTACGCTTCTAACAAAAAGCGCTTCTCTAAAAAGTTATTTTTCACAACAAATAAAACATGGCTTTCAATGGCAACAATTTGGTAAAGTTTATACATGGTACAACGATTTCGAATGCAAGTATGGTAAAAGGATTCTGAGGAATGGTCTAGGCTTGCTGGTAGGCGGGGGTGTGATCTGTGGGGCGCTTCTTTATTGCTTAGACCGATCGGTTCAAGCTATGAGTCGCGAAGCGCGCCTGCCTAGCTATCCCTGGGCTTTCGAGAGATACCTCACATCTCTAGATCACTCGGCCGTACGGCGAGGATGGCAAGTTTACAGAACCGTATGCCATACGTGTCACAGCTTACGCTACGTGCGATTTATGGATCTGATCGATGTGTCGCACACAAGAGACGAGGTCAAGGCCATTGCCGCTGAGTACGAGGTAGAGGGTAGGCATTAATTTATCCCGCGTTAAACCCATCGATTTCACTTTTGACGTAGATGTTTCGTTTTTTTCCTTTTTCTAATAATTCTCGTAATTAAATTTGAGTCCACGTTTGACGACGCGTTTAATTAATTTAATTATGAGTTCGCCGGAAACGTTTTGCATCTACGCAAAAAAGAGTTTAGCTATTACTCCGTGTAATGCAAAATATATTTTTGTCCAGTATACAGCCGAAGTGTGCAAAGTTGAATGGAAAAGATTTAATTTTTTGTAAAACTTATCAAAAATTTCGAAAACCCCACAATATTTTTTATATAATAATAGAAGGAAAAAGATAGAGAGTAGTGCTGAAAACCAACTTGCATATATATATTGAAATAATTTTTAGAAGTTATTTGAAATATTTGATACAAAATATGGTATGATTTTATTACAATTTTAAAAAAATTTGCTTTCTATAAATACTATTTTTAGAAAGACTTTCTATAATTACTATTTTACAATGTTGTAAAACATGTACAACGTCAAATATGCTATTGTAATTACATCTATCACTTTAGTATAAAATTGTTTGATGAAGTTAATCAATGGATGAATAGTGTCTAGTTTATATCTTATCTATATATCTTATCTATAAACAATATCTTTTATTTATCGCAATTACTAACTTGTAATTTAAAGATAACAACACAATAACGGACGTAATTAGCCATGTAACTTACTGATTTTCTCATTTCTTCATGCTTTTATTTTCGTACTAAACCTCATACATAATATCTTATATAGAATCCCAATACATTAATAATAACAAATCGTATTAATTTAGTCAAGTAAATAAAAATATGAATATGTACAGAATTATAGAAAAATGCTTAATCTTAATATATCTTTTAAGAGAATCTTTTTTACTTTATTGCGTTGATTTTTAAAAGTTTCTAGAAAATTTAGAATTTAGAAACGTAGGTAAATACTTTTTAAAATTATGTTTTGTTTTTTATTTATTATGGTGTAAAGGTTACTTTTCTATTTGAAAAAAAAGAATAATTTATTAACGTACTTATTAATAGATCCATGTAACTTCTGTACAGTGATTATAACTCTTCTAGTAAATTAAAATTAACTCGAATGTCCGAATTTCCCAATGTAAATTATAAATTTAAATGTCAATTTAATTACAATATTTGTGACTATATTTGAATTATCTTGACAACTTTTTAATTTTTACCGTTTTGAACACGCACTTTTTTAAATTTTGATATCCGTTACCGGTCGTTCTTATCGATGAATCTTTGCTAACTACACCGTTTCATTTTAACTATCAATGAAAGAAAATTATTACATGTCTGTGTTGTATCCAATTTTGGTCTGACGTAATAATTATCTGCGTTTTATGATTGCATTTAATATTGATTTAATATTTAATATTGATCTGATTCACTGAATACGACATCCTCATTTGCCTGTTATTTTTCTAGTTAACTTTTTAATTTTTTATATTTCTTCAAAACTTGAAAATATGAAAAAGAGAGTAAAAATTGAATTTTTTAAACATACGTGCCATTTATTTATTTATTAAATAAAATGAAAAATTCTAATTCAAATACTACAAGTGTTCTGATTAAAATAACATTCGAGTTAATTTTAATTTACTAAAATAAATTATAATTACATCGATAATTCATGCAAAAACCAAATGAATCTATTATTAATAATTTATATTTATAAAAAATAGAAAATTAATCTTTAAATAATAATAAATGGTAAAAAGTAATTTAACAAATATTAATTTACTATCTTGAAAAAATTCTTAAAAACCCCATAAAAAATCAACGTGAAAATAAAAAATCTCCTTAATGTAAAATTGTAAGTTAACTTTCAGTTAGCATTTTCTGAAATAATATATTGCATTTAATATATACAGATTCAAGATGGACCCGACGATGAAGGAAATTACTACATGAGACCTGGGAAATTGTCTGATTTATTGCCACCTCCTTATCCAAATGAGGAAGCTGCTAGGGCGGCTAATTTTGGTGCATATCCACCAGATCTGACCTATATCATTTTTGCCAGAAAGAACGGTAGAAATTACTTATTTTCTGTACTAACGGGATGGATGGAGCCACCAGCAGGTGTATCTTTAACCGACCAACAACATTTTAATGTCTACTTTCCCGGAAATGTAATGAGTATGGCGCAGGTAAGTATCAAAGATATTATTCCATGTATTTTACAAAGATAATTTAAGTTTCCCTTTTGTTTTCTTCTGTTTATCCTTTATAGAAAGAATGAATTCTTTGAATATTTTTTCCATTTATTTAGATTTGTTTATTTCATTTATTTAAACAACATAATTTAACAAAACATTATCCTTATTGACTGAAAATATATTCTTTTACTGTATCAAATAATACTATTAATAAATAATCAAATAATCGTATTTGTTTCTTCAAATAAACAGTTTTGTTTGACTATTCCAAACATATATATTTTTTGGTTTTTAATAAATTTGATCTAAAATCTAAAATCTTTCCTTTTATGTTTATATATTTATTGCTTTCTTCCATATATTATCTTTATATATTTTTAATTTTCTTTTAAATGTTTTGATATTTTATAATTAAAATTTTTGTTAAAATTTGTTAGAAATTAAACGAAATATAATATGTTATCTATATCCATTAATAAATTTTAAGAATCTTTTTGTTTATTGACTTAGAATACACTTTTAATTTCTCTTTTGTTGAAGAAAATTTAAACTAATTTTCACTCTCTCTCTCTCTCTCTCTCTCTCTCTCTCTTTATATATATATATATATATATATATATATATATATATATATATATATAATAGTTGTAAACTATAAATAATGACCAAATTATTGATTCTGAAAATCAGATAAATATTATACTAAAAAATTTATTGTCCTGCATTGAATCTTAATAAGAGATTATATTATTTACGCATTAACATTATATTTTTAATTTATTATAATATTTATTTTATTGATTAATTTGTTATAATAATAAAAACTTAATCGTGTATTTTAGTAAACCGTTATCACATATTATGATATAAAAATCACGTTTAGATGCTAGATAATGGGGTAGTGGAATACGACGATGGCACTCCATCAACGACATCACAAATGGCAAAGGATATAGTCGAGTTTTTAAGCTGGACATCTTCGCAAAACTTAGACGAACGAAAGCGGATGTTTGTCAAGGCGATGGGAATTATTTTTATATTACTAGCTTCGGTTACTTACTATACGAAGTACATTTGGTCGCACTTGAGAAGCAGACAGATTGTATATCTACCTAAGGGAAAATATTAAGAAAGATTTTCGCAAAAATTTTTCAGTAGTATATTCGACGAAAAAATATTTAAACAAAAGTTTTTTTCTTAATCGACATTGAAAAAAGTAAAATTAAATTACACCGATTCATAAATGTTTCATTAAATTTATAAAAATTTGAAATTACGATTAATAATGATCATTTCTTAGATCTCTCTCTCTCTCTCCGAATTGAATGCTTGGTTAGAAGAAATATCATCGTAGATATAATATTAAAAGCAAACATACACAGACAGAAGCAATTTTTTCAGAAAACTAATAATTGATTTACTAATCAAAACAGTACGTATAATCAATATTTAAAGAATAGCATTAATTGTAAATATAATAATATAAACTTTATGAATAATTTTACAAAAGTGTCAAATAAAATTTCATTAACTTAAAACAAAAAATAAAGATATATAATTTAAAGAAACATTCTCTATTTATGAAAAAATGTCTCTTTTATTATAAAGTTTAATAAATGACTATTATGGATTAAATATCAACTTTTTGATCAATTTTTGAAATGCGAAAGAAGGTATTCTATTTTGTTTGACTCGAAAAAACCATTCTTCAATAGAAAAGATTTTTTTAGAATAATAGACAATAGAAAAATATTGTATTAAGATGCAACTTTGTAATACACATATTTATTAATTTTTGTACATTATAATGGTATTTTTTACATATATATTATTGCAGACTATCAAGATTGATGATATATAATTGACATTAAATTAAGAATTGTAAATTTCTGCGAAAGTAATTAAGAGTTACTGATCTAAAACACTAAAAAAATTTTTTTAATTTATATAAGGTTATGCGATGACTGAAGTAGAAACGATATTATAAATTGAAAATTAATGAAATGATATTATTTTAAATATTCTAATTTTATTGTAATCTTCCGATGCACGACCTTATATAAACCTAATTAAGACAATTTTTTATTTTTTTGGATCAATTAATATCACTTCCGCAAAGGGAATCTATAGTCCTCACTTTAATGCTATTTATTAGACAGTGCGCAATAATAGAAAAATACGATTACAATCTACAAAAATTATATCGTGAGTCTTGTTTGAAAACATTTTCATCGCGAGGAAAATTTTATTTCAAAAGTTTAATTTATTTTAAAAAAAGGTATCTATAAACTACAGCTTTTTAGTAAAATTTTTCTTAGAGAAGAAGTTTTGGAACGTAATGTTAAGGCTCCTGGCCCCTCACCGCAACTTATTTGAATTTGTGACATCATAGGTGAGAAATGATACATTGACAACCCAATTTTTGCATCCGTGTCATACCGTAATTATTCACTAAATCCTGGTGCTGTAACTTGTGACGTGCTTATGAAATCTTCAAAATATGACAAATGCTAACTATAGTAACTATACACATAAAAGAAAGATTTCTCTCTCTATACGACAGGCAAAAATTGGTTCTGTATCACATTTATTTTACGGTTACGTATTAGTTATTAGGGAAATTAATATTCGCCATATTTTAGGATATTTTTATTTGCAAATGGCACGAAGGCAAAAATTAAGTTGTCGATATGTCACTTCTCGCCTTTAATGTTACAAATTCGATATGGCTACGGTGAGAGATCAGGAGTCTTTTAATAAAGAGATAAAGTGTCTGATTGGTTGCTGTCTCGCAAAAAGATGAAATAAGTCTCCAGCTTGTCTGCCTTTCATTCTACACGCCTTGCCTTCCCTTCCACTATAATCGCCAGTCCATTCTATATGTTGATGTTCAAAACTCTTCTATAAAAAATTTCTTAAAAAAGGTTTTTTTAGACCCAACCAAGTAGAATACTCCCTTAATTCGATTCTCTGGTATAAACATCTACTTGATTGACTTTTACTAAATTTTCTTTTATATATAATTATATATTGGATACAACTTTAGAGCAATTTTAATTGGATATGGTAATACGGCTTATAATCCTTATTTAGAATCAAGTATATATACGTTTCACAAAGTTACGCCAGGATAATGTATTCGCATATGTACATAAAAACAGAATCTATAATTACAAGTGACTCTCGACGTATGTGTGTGAATTCTACGTCCTAGTCTAATGCCAATGCAGGGCAATTGCGGAATAGCGTGCGCGCGTGCAAAGTCGTGTATGCACAAAGAATACAGATAGATCCTGCGACCGACTGCAGTAACATGCGTCAACATCGATAATCGTTTCACAATACGCGGCCTTGACGATGCTCGTGTAGCTACCGATCGGATCGTCTAAAAATAGGAGAAGCTTGTGTGCGCGCGCGCGCGGACACTCACGGGCAACAACATTAACATCATCTCTTACACGAGTCGTTAACTCTGGAATGACCGGTGGTCGCTTGCGAATCCATCTATCTAGCCTGTAATAATACCCCTGCGTCTTTCCGCCTATACCTCACCACTTATTTTTAGGTCGTATATATAACATCTTGCTCACGTTCCTCTCTTTCTTTTCCTCTCTTCGTTCACTTCTCGATTCGATAATCAACGACAGCGGAATAGAATGTCGAAAATAATATTGGGCGTTTCGAACGGGAACTATATATAGGAGATGATGCGTCAGCAACAAGTGAGGCCTGCGGACGTAAGAGGGAATCGGGGGTGACGACGGAGGTTTGGGGAGAGGGGCAGGACGAAATAGAAAATATACTGAACGATGAATGAAACCTCCGCATTGACGTCGCTAAGACGTGCCAGACGATGTCGAAATTATCCAATTCGTACTGGGACTCTGCTTTTGAATGCATCTCCGGAGACGGCGAAGATAGGGACTTGAGGTGCGACGAGAACCGAAATACGCGGAAGATATCTGAAAATATCATCAATTGCTCCGGGAATATACTATATCGACTTAGCCGACGTATGATGTCGATGTCGACGTATCGTGGCGCGGGCGTGAGAAGCAAAACGCAACTAGAAGCTGTGGCGTAATTTCAGCAAGAATAATTTCTCGTGTATTAATACTTTGAGGTACGATAAAAGCTCGATATTATGGATGCAAGTATAAGTAATTGCCTAATTTGTTATTTGCATTATTTGCAGTCAATTCGCGTAGCGTTAAAAAAACAATATAAACTATGTTTGACGCACAGTGAAAAGAACCGATCAACATATCAAATTTAAATTAACGATATAAAACCAATTACAGAAAAGAAATACCTACACTAAGAAAAATTTTTTTACTCATTAACAATTTTTTAACTCATTAAATTTTAGACTGATTGATGAGAAGGTGGCATAGTCACGGATTAAGAGCGGGAACATAGACTTCTTCATAAATCCCGGTCTACAATAAAGATTTAGTGTTATCGCACAAGCTCTTTCGTAACGTGTTACGTACGTTAAGTACTTCCTAAATCTAAGCTCGTACTTAAAATTAAACTTAAATTAACGCATAAAGAAATTCTTAAGTTCTTAAGTTTTTACGTTAAGGATTTCTTTATGCATTAACTTTGTGCGTTAATGTCAGTACTTAACGTAACGTAACGCGTTACGAAAGAGCTTGTACGGTGGCCCTTAAACTTTAAGCCATAAGAAATTGAGCAATCACAGTCGAGGTTTATAAGAATACTCAATTGTGAATAGTCAATTTCTTAGAACTTGAATCTTTATTGTAGACCGAGACTAACGCATAATACATAATGCATAAGAGAATCCATCAATCAGAATTGTCTATTTCTCACTCCGGGATAGAAGTAAAGGCCTCTGTGTTTGATTTATTTTCTTATGCGTTATTCAAAATGTCTGTTTTCGGACCCTAAGGCTGCATTTCCTTTAGCGCTCACAGCGTTATGAGCATCATTTAATCTTTGTTGTTCATTAGATATTAAACAAAGACAAATGTCAATTAAATACATTGCATGAAAATAATTAATTTTCTTAAATCATTATTACTGTGTAAATAAAAAAGTGGATGACATAAATATAGTTAATTTTATTTTACTATTATGTTTATATTAATTGTATATAAAAATATATAAAAATAATTATTCTAAAAAATATTTAATATTAAAAAAAAGTTATAGTTTAAAAGTGAGAACATTACAAATTTCATACGATGAGATGCAAATATAAACTATTGCGGCAATTCAATTCAACAAAATTTTAACAGAATTTTCGAAATTGAACTTACATTATCGTCAAGATTGATATCGGTATACTAATCTATTTTTAAGTGCCAGATGTTATCGATAAATCATTAGTTTTCAGAAAGAAGGCTGACTCGCGTAGCGAGATAATTTCGCGTCCAATAAAATCGTTAAGTCGCTTAAAGCCATGTACACTGGGAAGACGTATATAAAAACACGACAGGAGAGATAATTGAGCGGGGTTTATTTCGATGACTTGGCACAACACTTCCGATTAATAATAGACGTAAACGTTTCCTGCATATTTCGCGACCGGACAAACAATATATTTCTGTCGGCGACAGCTAGATCCGTGGGAGGTCTTGCTGGTATGTCGTAATAGTCGTTGTCGTCATAAGACTTTTTACGTCAGACTACCCTCTCTCATCTCTGTCCAAAAAGTATTATAGAATTACTGTATATGTGTACAATGTCAATATCGATATCTTTAAATGATAAATTTATCAAAAAATATGAACACAGGCGTGTCACATACTATAACAGAAACATTATACACTTTTCTCACGATATATGTATGATAAAATCGTTGATGCATCGATATAATGTAGTTTGAAGTACTTTGGTTGAAAATTGTACAGGTATTTTAATTTAATGTAAAATCTTTTTCTCTTGTAATCATTTACGGATTAAATGTCTGTGCTACCTTAATCGGTCCACAGATCCAGGTGCTATGATGTTTTCTCTTCATTCATGTGGAAATAAGCCAGAAGAGCTTAGACAACATTTTCTAATTTTGAAGAAAGAGATGTACAAATGCTGAGAACGAAAGGACGGGGAACGGGGACTGTGAGCTGGTTTTGAGACACACTAGATCTTATTCAACCAACTGGCTGCCAGTATTTCATTCATATTATTATCCTGGCCCGGTGGGATCTGCTTTGAGTTATTTTGGTTTATTCGTTACGTCGGATGCTTAAAAAATGTACATTGCCTTGTCGATGAATACGAACTATCATCGTTGGATCGATTAATTTGTCAATTATATAGAACAAACTTTAATTATATTTATTTAGAAAAAATTAAAGACAATATTTTCAAAAAATATGTGTTTAATGTAAGAAAAAAATATATCATTCTAACTTTACTTAAAAAAAAAAACCCGATTATTAAAATAGGGAAACACAATCAGGATACAATAAGACCGATTTCTTTTAAACTCTGTGTGACACCACTGCATAATGGTTTGAAGGAAAACAGGAATTGCTCTCTTTTTACCGGCTTATTAAAATAAATTTAAAAAATAAACTTTATTAAAAAAACTGTGTTTTGCTATACAATTATATTGTAGAATATGTAAATGTAATGTCCGTACACACAACCCTTTCATGGATTGCAGTACTGATAATCTATAATATATATAATGTAAACTATACAGCAGGCCTGCGGCTGCACTTTTCATTGACAGTTATTTTACATAAGAATTGTTTTCAAACGTATGTAAAATAAACATCTTTAAAATGTCCAAATATAAATATATTTTGTACCTCCAATATTCCTAAAAATTGTATATTACATCCATGGATATTTGGATAAAATCGGATGTTATGTCCATTAAATGTTATGTGTTGTCTGGGTTAATATTTTTAAGTCATGTTTTAAAGCAACCAGCCAGTCTTTATTTTATTTAAACAAAAATTCTTTAAATTAGCATCATACATCATAACATTTCGCTCGTGTTTCTTTGATATTGAAAAAAAGTAATTTGGTACGTCATATATTTGTTATCTGCTAAATAATTTATAAATGGACATAATATACACTTCGTGCAACCGTAAAAGTTAAAAATTTATATCCTGATCGCCCGCTGATCAAAATAAATAAATTGCTGTTTGCGAAATAGAATAAGGATCAATATGATTTTGAATTTTGTGGACGATAAGAGAAATAATTTATCAATCATTTTTTTCAATACTGTATTCGGTGTATATTCGATAAAATCAATAATAGTTATATGTTTTATTTCTGACTGCGCGTATGCATTTTGTTACCGTGCAGTTTTGCAAGTTATCTTTACTGTGATAAATATAAACACAACAGAAATAAAGAGAAAAACAAAATATGAGAAGATAAAGAGAAGAAATACAGGCAGTTAATTAAAGCCTGCATAATTACATATGACGTTACATAATTATTCAATGCTTAATTAAAAGCTCGCGGCGATGTGACTGTCTGGTTTAACGACGCCTAAATTTAATTATTATGATTATTCGGACTTATTAATTTTGTTTTATATGCTGACGATACTGACAGCTGGATACACAGATGTGCTTCCTTTATGATATGATGACAATTCTGATTTAAAATAATTGCTAAGCAATATATTTAATTTTGCATCGGCTGATATATCGGTTACTAATGAAAATAGATATATAACATACAGTGACAATAAAATGGAAAAAATGACAAGACAAATGTCTACGCACAAAATATAAATTTATAAACGTTACGAGTCTTCAAATATGTCTAAATATTTAGAAACTTAATTTTGACTCGCGTAAAATTTTCCATATTGTGGATGCAGTGAAATGTATTCCGAGTTAATTATTGAGTATCGCGAGTAAACACAAAGATAATTTTCTTGAACGTATCAGAATTACATCAATTATATTCAATAAGTATTTGGATGATTTCGTATGTATCGTATCAACATCATTTGCGTAACAGCTGATAAAACAGCTTGATCTTAATTTTATTATTGATCGCTTATAATAATCATACTTTTACAAACGGATGTAAAAGATGGAATATCAAATTTGAAGCTAATAAAGTGGATTAAGTACATTTTGTTCTCAGAATAATATTAATTAGATTTCTGTTAATTAATTTAATTGCAATTATATTTACTTCTTCGCAAAGATTATTACATAATATTTTTATTCGTACGTGCTTTTATTCAACATAATGTATAATAATGACTTCATTGATACCATTGTAATAACCGAACATTTTCAGAAGAAAAGGGGAAACAACAAAGTATATTTTATCGATCATCTACATGTAGTTAATTCGCAACTCATTACTTAATAAAAGCGAGATATATTTTTAACTTCAGCTTCCCTATAAATTCTAACCTATAAGGATATTAAAAATATAACGTTCGCGACACACGAGAATAAAAAAATAAAAGGTTAAGTCCACGCGCGCTGTCCCATCATCGATATGTAGACAGTGTTACCAACTTAAAAAAAAACTAATCCGCTAAATTTGATTTAAAATATTAGAAAATCGCTAGATAAATCATATGTGTATTTGGACCGTTATATAATAACATTTAAGAATAAAATACAAAACAGTATCTGTTAATGACTTACTTATTTATTGAAACAAATAATACGTTTAATAGAGGAGAGAACTGAAGTTATAAGCTATTATTTTGTTTTATTTAAATAATTCAGTAAATATTTACGTAACATATATAATTTTTGTCGGTACAAATTTGTTATCTATAGAATTTTATGTATCATATTATAAGCAGAAGTTTTTCGAATACATGTAATGAATATAATTATAATTTATTGAAGAGGGAAAAAATTAACATTGCGATTATGAAACCTGTAGAGAGATATGTATGGAACACTATAAATAAATTAATATATTCTCAAAATTTTCACTATAAAAAGTAAAAAAATAATGCTCTTTGTTAGATCTTGCACAACAGTATCACAAAAGTATCAAATATTGCACAAAAATCAAAATCAAAAATATATATGTAAACAAATCTTTGACTCGTGCGACTTTGCGCATTGTTAAAGTATTATTATTATAACAAGCAATATTAGTTAATAAGTATTGTAAAAATGTAATAAATTATGTGCGAGAAGATTATGTAAATTCGGGGAAGGAAATTATGTGAATTCGGAAGTGTTACGAGGCAGTACGCATTATACGCTCTAGCGTAAAGTGCAAAATTTGGAGGATAATTCTATCGAGTAAGCTACCTTTTTAAAATTAAAATTAATAAAAAATTATTTTAGAACTACAACGACACAAACGTGACTATCTGATTTAACACTTTTATCAATCAAAAATAAAATAGCCAACAATTAATCTTGATTACAAAAATGTTATAGAAATATTTGCAAAGGTTAAAACCAACAAATACAATTTTTAAATTGTCTTTCTTATTTTTTAAAATTTCTATTACTTCTATTATTTTTTGCTTATTTTTAAAATTCTTATTTTTTACAAACTGTGTGTATTACTTAAAGATATAAATTTATTAACATCTTATATTAATGTAAAAAAAAATAAAATTATATACAAAATTTAAAAATTAAAAAAAGATATTAATTTGAAAAATTTCAAAAATAAACATATTAAAAATTACAAAAAATTATAAAAATAAAAAACGGAATCATTATCCTGCTACGTCCTTGTCGTGGTTCTAGGTAACAATAAAAGCAGAAATTTTTTAGCTTCTTTTTATTTATGTTTGTAGTTTTGTACTGGGACACGTGAACGTCTCAGCATAAGAGCGCATAAGTCAGTCGTAACGGCACCGTATGGGATTCAGATTCGCGATGCTCGTAAGTGTCCAATATAATCCTAAACGCAGGCAATGTAACTACATGTTAAATGCAAGCACATGTACGTTATACCAAACACATTAAATTCAATTATGTCATTTGAAAGCCATATTCAAACACTTGAAATTACACTAAAGTAAAAAAATTAATACCCGATATGTCAGTAGATCACTCTCTCTGATACATATTAAATTAAAGAGAGAAGTTGCCCTAATTCGTTCTATTTTTGTGGATGACACCCTCTCCTACCTTTAAGTAAAGAACTTTTAAGTATTTTAAGAAAATTTAAGCTTTAAGTCGTAAGAAACCAATTACAATTCACCAATCACAATTGAGTATTCTTGTAAAACTGGAATGTGATTGATTAGTTTTTTATGGCTTAAAATTTAAATCTTCATTGTAGACTTCTTCTTCTTCTAAATTCCCCAGATGGATTTCCGACCCTTGAACGGGTCACACGGATTAAGGGCCAGTTTCACAAACGTCGGTTAACTGCTAACGGGAGGTTAATCGACTACCTATCTTTCTCTATATTATTATCTAAGGAGAGACAGAAAATCTATTATAACCTCCCGTTAACAGTTAACCGTTTGTAAAACTGGCCCTAAATCATTGTAGACTAGGGAATACACTTTATAGCCCTAAAATGGCGCTCATGCAAAGACTTTTCTTCCTCTCCCGTCGTTCATCTACAGACCTTGGCTGCATTCCGATATTACTGCTAGTACTGAAAATCTATAGTGTACGTAATGGAAACTATAGATTTTCAGTACTGGCAGTAATATCGGAACACAGTCCTTGTTTGGGACTAATGCAAGATCTACAATAACCTTGTTCGTTTTGTCTGTTCTGGGTTTACTCGGAGCTAACCCAAGCAGACCAACGCACTCTAATAGGTTGGCGTCATTGGAATCAACCTATTAGAGTGCGTTGGTCTGTTTGGCTTTGCTTCGAGTAGACCCAGAACAGACAAAACGAACAATACTATTGTCAGCAGGAGTAATGGAGTAGGAGTAAGAAGTAAGAAATATGAAATGAGATTTGCCCATTTCGTTTACTCCCGATTTTTTATTGGTCAATTGTTAGGGTCAATTGTTAATTTCTCTCTTGTAGAATAGTCGACTCTGAGGATTTTCTTACGATTTACGTATTACGTGTTAAATAGATTCGTGTGTGAAGGCCTCTAAGCCATAAGAAATTGACCAATCATAATTGAATACAAGAAGAATAATCGAATATAATTGGTTAATTCATTACGACTTAAGACTTATTACACCTATTGTAGACCCGGCCTAAGGGCCGCCGTACAGACTTCTGCACATAGAGTTTGTATTAATGGAGGGGCCGCCATTGCTATATGCCGGAGTCCGCGCGGAGAATTGACAGAGACATGAATATATTCTCATATATTCTGTCTCTTTTCGTGTTGGACAGCCCCACCACTCCGTTTTCTAGAAGGGAAAGAAGCGCACATACGAGCGGTACGACAGGTACGAGCCTACCTACTTCGTGCCTACTTGGGCCTCGGGCTATTACAATTAGTACAAAAAATTTTTACATACGAAAGTAATACTGTGCATTCATTGATTGGCATGCATCTTTTAGATTCTAAATTATGTACCACTTAATGAATACACAGTGTTATCTTTGTAAGCAATTTTTTTTCGTACGAGTTTGACAATCGGGCCTCAGATTATATAGTTACGAACCTGTTCCCACACGAAAAAAGACAGAATATATCCACCTCTCTGTCGATTCTCCCCGCGCGCGTCGGCCAAGGCCCTCCATTAATACAAGCTCTATGCTTCTGCATAACATGAAATGCATAAGCCCGGATCTACAATAATAAGCCTTATGCTATAAGTAATTAACCAATTATATTCGATTATTCTTCTTATATTCAAATATAATTGGTCAATTTCTTATGCCATAAGGCTTACTACACCTATTGTAGATCCGGCCTAATGCATAAGAGACTCAAAATCAGACGGTCTTTGTTTCTATCCTGGGGAGGGAAATTGACGACTCTGATTGATTCTCCTATGCGTCATGCAAGTCTGTGCGGCGGCTCGGCTTATGGCCCCCGCATACACTTTTGCATAATGCATAACAAAATGCAAAAGAAATTCGATTGGTTGAATTTCTTATGCACTTTGCTTATGGACCAATCAATTTGCTTATGTACATACGTTATGCGTTATGCAAAAGTGTGTGCGGAGGCCTTTATCTGGGACTTTTGGCGTAGTCTACAATAAAGACTTAAGCCTTAAGACGTAAGAAATTGACTAATCACAATTGAGTATTTTTAAAAAAACTCGACTGTGATTGGTCTATTTCTTATTGCTTAAGGCTTAAGTCTTCATTGTAGACTACGCCTTTGGGAGCACTTAGATGATGTTTCTGAACACAGCTCTTCAAAGTTTGACGTGGTTTGACGCTGAGTCGTATTTTATAGCGAATCCTATCGCGTTGATCGTGTTGGTTTACTTTTTGAAGTTTAAAGGATTATTATCAGTCTCGAAGAAGAGACTGACAAAAACAATAACAAGATGGTCAGTTTGTAACACAAGCTGTTTTTTGAGTGTGATAAAACTCGTTTTTCTTTAGTTTTTATCCTGCCTGTACGTGAGTAAATCCTGTGATTTTTCCTTGCAAATCTTATCACGATTTGTAATTTTTCGTCATCACTGTACGGATAGTTCAAATTGGTTTAATCTTTCAAAAGATGAGAATTTTTTACAGCAATATCTTATTTTATGTTATTATAAATGAGAGGTTAGGTAGAGTTTAGTCGAGTTAGGCCTGTTTCTACCAATGTTGATTAACTTTAATCTCGGTTTAATTTATTTGTTATCTTATTCTAGTTTCAAAAATAAGAAAGGGATAAAGAGTAAGTTAATCCAAGATTAAAGTTAATCTACGCTAATAGAAATAGGCCTTAGAGTTGAATAAAACATTCTATTTTTAAAAGTAATACAAATTAAATTCTTGCAGACTTTTTGAAAGTATTTATAGTTCTTTTGTAATAAATTATAAATATGTTTCCGTATATTGATGTTTTATTCTTTTTTACCTGCTAAAATAACTTATATAGGTAAATTACCATATACCTATTTTAGTTGTTACAAAGATAATTTTACCTGTTAAAATAGTTTTAATTTTTCAGTGCTTGTATTCATTTTTTGTCTGATTTTCACACTAGATGTTATTTATGGATGTTTAATTTTAACCATGTCTCAAGATTGCCGTAATTTATCTATATTTGTAATAAAAAATTTGGACAAATTTTTAGGTAAGAATATTTTACAGAAGATGTCTTGGCTCTTTGGTAAAAAGAAGCATAAAGATTCACCTCCCGAATCTAGAGATGAACAAGAACAGCCTCCTGGAGATCCAGGAGATGACTTCATAGTAATTGAAAAAAGAAGGACCTCTCTACCATCTAATGTTGGTGATCACGGTACTCCTTATCCCAGTGGACTATATCCATTCATTGGTGGAACATCAATAAACCCCACAATATCGGCTGGTAATTTACCAAAACTAACTCAACAAATGGATGCTCCACATTATCTAAGTGGTGTGCCATTTAAATTGTGCAAACAATTACAAAGTAACATGAACAATGACTTAGAGATAGACGGTTTACGAATTAGTGAAATAATGTCTTTCATTGAAAGATTAGAGAATCAAAATTACGATTACGATTTCTCTCTTGAAACAGGGGTTATTGCAGAAATGGATAGTGGAATGTCTAATGACTAACTTGAAATTCTGATCGTTATTGCCATGTATTATGAAAATGTAAATTTTATGAATTAAAAAACCAAACTTAAATATATATGTCTATCTTTTTAATCATATTAATATATAATACTTATTTTTTAAAAAACAAACATTGCATGATAATAACGCCATTATAGATATTATATACGAGTTTGATTATTTTAGTCTAAATAGATCACCTTTTTAAAGCATTCTTATCTTCCACAAGCCATATAAATTTTTAGTTACAAAAATAAATGAGGTATGAATACATTAATACTAGACTTTTAAAAATAACTTTTTGTTGCATGTGCGTCAAAAGTGGTCCCTTTTGTGGAAAGTCATCAATTTCAGCATTTTAACATTATCATATAGTTCTTATCCTCTAATAGATTGTGCAAATCATGGCAAAAAACATGATTTTTTCAACGCGTTTGATCATTTCAGCATTCATGTGTGTCATGTCACTATCACAAAATTGATCGACATTTCGTCGCTTTCACGAATCTAATCTTGGTTAACCGCAGTTAATTTGCGAAAATTCAAGACGCTCAAGGAATCACACATCGACGCACGTGTAATAAAAATTACGGTATGCAATACGGGCCTAATGACCTTTCATACTCATGCGTGTGAACGTACTCTCTAACTTCGTGCGTCCACTCCTCGTAATCGTGCATAAAAGACTGACGTTACATCTTTGTTACATAACGTATTATTGTAGATATCAATTATTACGGAAAAAAAATAAATTTGATTAATTTTTTTATGCAGTTACATTGGGTAAGAAGATAATTTTATTGTCTCTATTGCCATAATACTAGACTAATTAAAGTACACATTTGATGTTAATGCGACATGGTCTAAAAGAAGAATTGTATTAATATACAGCTATATATAAATACAATGTAAAATAATATATATAATTATTCTCTCTTTAAGTATATATGTATACACAATTTGTCATGGAAAGCCATATATCTTATATTTAATGTTATTGTTAATGCTTTGTGTGCGTGCACGCGCGATGTGTGTGTGTGTGTGTGTGTGTGTGTGTGTGTTTCAAATTGTAAAAATTAAACCTATATTTATATTTGGCAAATGTGAATAAATGTTTATTGATAAAACTTGGCATGACATGCCACAGTCCTTTTTTGCATTTATGAATCCCTCGTTTTATAACTAATATTAACTCTAGTTTTTTTACTTCTATTTCTATTTAAAGTTGCAATGTTAAAAATCAATGTCATTTCTGGAAACTGTGTTTATATAATAAAGATGTTTTGTTAAATTCTTATAGAATATTTAAAGGTAAAATTATATTTTAAATATATAATTATAAATTGACATGTTAAATCTACAATTGACAATTTACAATTCACACACACACATATATATATATATATAAATATAAATATATATGTATATATGTGTATATACATGTATACTAATATACACACAGACTTAATACCAATACAATTGTGACAATTGTGCAGAAAGGTAACCAGGTCTTAAGAAACCCTAAAATACTGAAATAAGTATAATAAGTATTATTAAAAGCAGAAAATAATTACAGGTTTGTATGTGTAGCGTTCTCTTTAATTGAAACATTTAAAATATCTCTATTGTTTTTGATAATATAAGAAAATATCAAAAGAAAAAATTATTCTAAAGAAACAAATATAAGCAGCATTTTTCTTATTTATTTTACAAGATTTCAAGATTATAAATATTTTTTTTTAATAGAATTTCATTTTTATTAGTGTAATAATAAGCTAATATACATAAACTATATTGAAACTTTAAAATGATCTTAAACATAAAACAACCACATTTATATGGGAAAAAGAAAATTTAAATTTTATTTTGTTTTAGAATTTTTAGATGGTCAAAATAAAATTAATGTAAATTTTATTACATTTTTAGGTATAAATTTTGGGTACAATTAATATACACTTTTATTAAAGATGAATAAAATTTCAGCTTTTTTTCTTATATAAATATTATTTATGTTATAGGTTATTTGTCTCTTCTTAAAAATTTTTTTCCTTTGACATATTTATTAAAAATAATAAAGAAATTTTAAATGTTCGAAAAGAAAACACCTTATATTTCTTTTTCACATATGTTTCATGTTTACCTGACATACTTTCCATGAAGTAACATAAGAAATGCAAGCTTTACCATATTCCAATTGTTTGAGTCATCATATGACATCAAGTTTAAAGCTGTTGCCACATGTGAATGACAATTATCACAACATAAATTATGCTGTAAAAAAAGTCAGTTAGATTTCAGTTATTAAATATAAAAATTTTTTGTTGTATGAATTTATGATTTTGTTACCATTCTAGTTTTGTAAATTTCACTAGCTTCTGCTATGCCAGTATCCCATCCTTGTACACTTCCTTTAGCTTTTGTATAATCTAGCTGCCAATATTTGGTAGGTTTCCCAAATGCCATATTATCTTCAGAGACATAATAAGGACCAGCAAAGTCCCTTATTACACCCGTTGATGTTGCAATGCCCATATGTCCAATAAAAGGCAGAATATACCTTAAAAATTTTCATTATTATTTATATAACTTAATTAGATTAATCTTAAAGGAGACTTAAAAGAGAACATGAATTTTCACGAATTATTTTCATACTTTCAGATTTTATAATAACTACCAACGTATGTATAATGATTAATAAGCAATATTAGTTTGACAAGTGTCAGGCTTGGTCTACAATGCATGGAGTAAGCAAGGAATAAGAAATAAGAGTAAGGTAATTTCCTTCTGCTATGATTGACCAAGCGTTACGAAAAGCAAGAGTAAGAGTAAGACGAAATGAAAATAATGCCTGATCTACAATAACTGGAGTAAGCTTGGAGTAAGAAGTAAGAGTAAAATAATTTCCTTCTGCGCTATGATTGACCAAGCGTTAAGAAAAGCAGGAGTAGGAGTAAGACAAAATGAAAATAATTTATTTCGCTTACGCCCTTACTCCAGCTTTCTTACACTGGATTAACCCTTTTACGCCTAGTCGTACTTCTTACTCCATGCTTACTCCAGCTATTATAGATCAGACCTCACATTTAGAATCAGAGGTTATGGCTAGAATGCATTTAATTGAAAATACTTACGTTAGAATAGGCAACGGGGTCCAAACGATACAAAAAGGAAATCTTTGTCTCTCTAGATGGATTCTGAGGTCCATCTCGGGCGAATCATTTGATACTTCAGGAATATCCGTCAACAGATCAGGATCTCTCATAATTCGTTAGCGTAGCGCCGTAGCGCGATGTAGCAGTAACGCTTGGTAGTGCTTCACTTTAAACTTAAAGGCCGTTCTACATGGGCTACATTCCGATATTAGTGACAGTAGAGATACTATAACAGATAGTCTGTTCTTTCTATCTGCACTGTTGCACTGGTGCAATAAGTTAGAATGAGAAAAAATATACTTGTCTTACTTTAACTTATTGCACCGGTGCAACAGTGCAGCTAGAAAGAACAGACCAAGAGATTCGCCAATGTGCCGTCTTGGGGTAAAACCGGATATCGGATATGACGTTTTCGATGGCGGTTTATTTTGATTGTAAATGCAAGAATACAATATATATATATATTTTTATTTGTAGTTATTGATATTTAATAATCGTGAACAAAATAAATATTAAAACACAATATATTTAAAAAAAAGGTTTAGGCATATTTTATTAATTTTCCCATGTAAGGTTAAGTAATATAAATTGATTATTAAGAAATTATATATTATTATATATAAATATATATTATGTTTATATACACATTAAGTGACAGTACTAAAAATCTATAGTATACTTAACAGAAACTATATAGATTTTCAGTACTGGCACTAATTCGAGTAATATCGGAACACAGCTATTAGTCGCTAGATGCGAATAGAGACTTTCTAATCGGAGACTGGCCATCAGGGAGCCACTTTTGATTGGTCCGACAATTTTTATCTTCCCGCTCATATTTGAAACAAATCTTACAATATTTATAATTCAGAAATACAAATAAAAATAAATAAGAACATACAATATATACGTTACATACAATGAGAAAAATTAAAGATAAAAGACAAGTTTTATAACATAACTTTTATTAAATTAAATTGTTCGTAATTTTGTTATGAACATGATACTTAACCTCATAAAGAAATGAATTATTCGTAGGTGTCAAATTTTTACGGCCAACATTTTTCGCCCACGTTGCACGACGTTCACAATTTCTTGGAAATATTTGCATAGTATAGCCCTTCTTTGTTGAATTATTGTAAAATTCGATGAAACACCCAACCATTTTTACAATAGTAAACTCGATCACGTTGCACGAAACATTCGCACGGCGCGCATGCGCGTATGGAAGAGCGAGAAGCGAGCAGAAGCGATATACCCTATATTTCTCTCTCACTCGTAGGAATTAGACAAAAACTGATGGCCAGTCTCTGATTAGAGGGTCTCTAGATGCGAGAATCAATAAGCGCCATATGAAAACTCAATACTTATTGGATATTGCAGATCGCAATTGCCTGCTGTTTGACGACTATAAATTCGGGCCTTATTTTGGGAGCTTTCCAGCAAGAGACACAAATTGACACAGCAGTAATTCTGTCTTTGTCTCTAACTGAATATCAAACAAATCCCTTTGTTAGTCTAGTCTACAATGGTTTAAACTTTAAGCCATAAGAAACTGACCAATTACAGTAGATTTTTATAAGAATACTCAATTGTGATTGGTCAATTTCTTACGGTTAAAACTTAAATCTTCATTGTAGACAAGGTCTTATTTATATCTTCGGTTTTTAAAAGTGTGTGCATGGCACTATTTTAAAAGCAATAAACTTAATTTTAGATGTAATTAAAAAATTTTTAATTAATCGCTAACAGCAGTTAAAGCGACATAATATCCATTGCCCAATGTCTGAGATAATTTATAAATATTTTACAATCAATTAATAATTCTAAATTTTGCATAAAAACAATTTAAACATTTTTAACAAAAGCATAAGATAAGTTAATGTATTGAGGTGATACATTACTTAAACTTGAAACATTATTAGTTTCACATAATTTTTAATAATTGGGAAATTATTGACATTTAATGCTTTAACGAGATAAATAAGGCAGCATACGTTTCGATTACTTCTTCTTTTTGAGAATATATTTCTTTTTGTACATTTTTTCTCAGATTTCTTCCCACACTTCTATTTATCATTCTTTTTACATATTTCTCATTATAATATTTTTTTGTAAAATTAAACATAATATAATAAAAATTACAATTTGTATACATAACATATCCAAATTTATTCTTTTCTCTTATGTAATATTAATTATATTGATTTGTTAAATAGATTAATCAAATTTTCCATGCAAAGATTATCAGTGTTTGATTTTTTTTGCAAAGAGAAATCTATCTTCAAATAATTTTATAGTAGAGAAAAAGAAGCTGAATAATTGGAATCAACAGTAATGTGTCTGCTTTAATATCAAACATTTGCAACAAAATGAATATATGAGCTATTTGTATAAAAATTCACAGCAAAACTTTCAAAAACGCTTATGCTTCAATTTAGTTCGATTTAGTTTTCTTAATTTTCTTAATTCTAGTCTTTTCAATGTAAGACATTAGATATATAAAATGTTAATACATATAATACTTTATTATCGTAATTCAATATAAACACTTCTCTATATTATATTTGACATAATTGTCACATATCTATTATCTCAGTTATAAAAATTTACTTATTACTCACCGACCGATGCGGAGTTATATATTGTAATGTCGCTATGACAATTCTGTAACAAATAAATGCATATTAAAGCATGATAGAAAAACAATTAATATTTTTAAAATTATTTACTGTATGTAATTCTATATAGAATGATCGGAAAAGTTGGAGCCAAACTTATACAATAAAGTTAAGAGTATGAAAAAAGTTTATTTAAACTTTTGATCAATAATACTATGTTAAAAACATAAATGTTTAACGATTATTCATCAATTGTTACAATAATTAAAATAAATGTTCAAAAATTCTTTTAAACTAATAGCAAATTTGATCTAACGCGCACTGGTGCACATTAAAAAATACACAAAACAATAAACATGTGATATATAAGATATATTATTTTTATATTTGGGTTAAATTAATATACATACATATCAGCAGTTCAATATGCATCAGTGCACATTAGTCAAATCAAATTTGCTAAGTGACAAATACTTTTAAATATTCCTTAAACATATATCACAATTATTGAAACACTTGATAAAAATCTTTAAACGTTTATGACTTTTTGACGTGTTGATGAAATAAATGTTCAATAGACTAATCACGTAATTTTTTTTTGAGAATATTTTATCTGTTAAATATAAGCTTCCGTATGAGGTTTCACAAATAAAAATATTTTTTTAATATTTATTTTCTGAATATTTAATTAAAAAGCAAATAATATTTTAGAACACAAAATTATATATAAATAAGTATAGTAAATTATATAGGTTGTACTTTGATATTACTGCCAGTACTGAAAATCTATAGTATACGCAATAGAAGCTATAGATTTTCAGTACTGACACTAATATCGAAACACAACCATAATTATAATATACAAAAAATTATATAATATTTGTAAAAAAATTATATATTTACCATTTGTCGCTCCATCAACGCCTGATGTTTTTCTTAAGTCTCCTCTTCCATTCAGACTGTCCAGATCAAATTTGTAAGGATTCCTTGACATAACATTTGAAAACGTGATCACAATAACTACGCTTGTGTGGCACTCCCAAGTTAAAATTATAAAAACACTACAATCATTGCGATATTTTGCACTCCCAAAAACAAAACAAAATTAAAGCTGTAATTAAACCCACATAAGAATCATTGAATGATTCGTGACATTGCTGTGTTTGTCCACAATTATCAAAAGGATGGTTATTGGTTTTAAATTAAGTGGGATAATTACATATTAAAATTATCATTTTTACAATAAAAGTATGTTTTAATTTAATTATATTTAATGATAGATTAAGAGCAATGGGGGTAATTTCTTAGATTATAAAATCATTTTTAAATCAAAATTTATAAATGTAATATTTTACTTTAAAAAATTGGATAATTATTGAATTGGATACAAGATATGATGTGGTATGGGATAAGGTAGTATTTAAATTTTTCAATCTAAAGATTGTTCAGATCCTAGTAGAAGTAATAAGAGAATGATAAATGATAAATGAAAGGTAAATAGATTTTAAATTGAAAAATTTAAATAGATAGATAAGGGAAGATTAAGACAATAATTTTGATGTCAAAAATTAAAAAAATAAGTCTAATTAGGAAGAAGTGGATATTAAATGGAATATGAATGTTGGAAATTGAATCAAATCCACATTCAAAGGGAGAGATTTTTTCTCGAGCTTGAAAGAATTTCTTAGAGAGAATAAAATTTAAAATTAGTAATATTAAAGAGATGGAAAAGGAATGTAAAAATATTTAAATAATTATTTATATTAAATTAAATTATATTGATCTTCCCTGTAAGATTCTTACACTTTACTATGCCATCATCTTTAAATCGTCACATTAAATGATTCGTGGCAATATTATATTAATTAAAATTACAATGGGTACAGTTAGTTTTCCTGTCTTTAAGTTTTCATCCAATTCAACAAAAAAATTTTTGAATAATTAAATGGAAATTATTTCTCACAAAAGATCCTCTTTATAAAATTTTATTATTATTCACTGATATATTCTTTTACTCGACATGCATACTATATGGCTTTTTATTATTATCTTGAAATAATTCCTTTCTCATAAAATAAGAGTTTACTGTTCGAAAATAACTGCGTAATAATTCGTATGAAACACAATAAAAATATATATGAAATATTCAGAATATTCAATTTAATGTAACTTTTTCAAATTTTTGCACAAACCGATTTGTCTGTCACCCCAAACTTTCGATCACACCAGAGCAATGACGAAATAGATTTCCGTAAATAACATTAATATAGATAATGAATCGTATTATAAATTCTAATTTAGTATGATTTTTTTAAACAGAAGTTATTTACCTTAAAAAATCCTTTTGATAAAATTTTGTTATTAATCATCAATAATCACTCAGCACGCATATGTAGGCATCAAATGGCACGATCGAGATTTTAGATTGTTGTGACTCAAATAGATTTCGATCAGTTTGTTCATCACACGCACAATTTTTTTTTGGGGGGGGGGGTTATTTAATGTGCCCCCTGCCCTCTCGAGTATAATGGCTATTTCGGCACTACCCCACGTACAAGACCAACGGACAGGTTAGGTTAGGTTGTGTGCTTTCCAGCAAGACACAGTGTAACACAGTGTCCACTAGTGTGAGCGAGACACACTGACATGTTCTTTCTCACACTAATGGACACTGTGTTACACTGTGTCTTGCTGGAAAGCACACGTTATTTACGGCGTACTACCACATACACTGTATACAGCCACTGGAATCACTGCTGCCACTTTGCAAAGTGGTGAGAAAACCGTTTGAATGAAAATTACGCGCCGAGATACAAGGAACGGAGACAAATTCGTTTTTAGAATTTTCTATTTCGTATGCTCGCACGACGACTAGTAGCACTTAATTGGCACTCGCGATATTCTATCAAACGTATTCTCTTCGAGCAAACACTTTGCTCGAACACACACGCGAACACTTCACTCAAAACCGAAGTCAAACGCACGATGCCGCGCTTTACAAATGAACACGACCTCTGTTACGTATGATCTTACGTGGCCCTCGCGGGTCGTTTGTTAGCGCGACGACACTCTTCAACTCAACACCGTACCTGCGTACAATGAATTCTGAATACGCGAGACACGCACGGAGTCAACAGCGTCCGATGGTCCGACCGGCGCTGGAGCGCGAAGAAACATGGCGGCAGCAGCGTACGGGGCGTACCGCGTACGTGACAGCTGGCAGGCAGACTCGGCGGTACTCGGCGCTAGTCGGCGCCACTCGGCGTTGCTAGGCGACCGACTTGTTGACTCGCCGCGCCTGCGCCGCCATGTTGTTCCGTTGCTCCGCGCAGCAGTCACGTACGCCACTCCAGCGCTGGTCAGACGTACTGTCGACTCCGTGCGTGTTTCGCGTATTCAGAATTCATTGTACGCAGGTACGGTATTGAGTTGAAGAGTGTCGTCGCGCTAACAAACGACCCGCGAGCCATGTGAGATCGTACGTAACAGAGGTCGTATTTGTGTGTAAAGCGCGGCGTCGTGCGTTTCCTTCGGTTTCGAGTGAAGTGTTCGCATGTGTGTTCGAGCAAAGTGTTTGCTCAAAGAGAATACGTTTAGTAGAATATCACGAGTGCCAATTAAGTGAAGTACTACTAGTCGTCGTGCGAGCATACAAAATAGAAAATTCTAGAAACGAATTTGTCTCCGTTTGTTGTATCTCGGCGCGTAATATTCATTCAAACGGTTTTCTCACCGCTTTCCTCGGCCTGCGTTTCCACGAAGTTACGTGACGCCACTTTCGTGCCATGTTGATTTTCGCCGCCAATCAGACGAGCCGTACTTTTCACGTATTTTTCCAAGTGTAACGGTCGCGCCAAGTGAAATTCTTGCGCGCGGTTTACGTTTTACTCGTGTGTGATATGTGTGATACATTATCCGTAATATCAGGATTGCCGAATAAAGTATTGGGCGATCGTTAAATTATTAATGTGCGGTTCGAGAATAGCAGGATGATATCAGAAAGCGGCATCCATGGAGCGACTCGATATTCCGGAAAAGGAATGTAGCAGTAGCAGCAGCATCAGTAGCAGGAGCAGCGACAGCAATCGGTGAGTGAATTTTTATCAAATTAATTAATTGAATTTATATCATGTATATGTGGTATTGCACATTTATAGAATACGATTATGCACATTTGCATAAAACAGATTTAAAATATGAATGCATATAATTGTAAAATTTACGGGTATAACATAAAACAGAACCAAATAAACGTGGACATAGCATAGAAGAGACCCAAAAAGTCATGCACATTACCTACAGGATTCATAGATATTTGACTACATAGTTCAATGTGCACATAGAGGCGCTAATGGATGAAAACACCTAAAAAACGACGCGATGACCGCTCTCTGGCGGAAGTGAATAGTTCTCAATAGTTCTCATTCGTGAAGCGCGATGATCGTGTGCTTGTTGCGTCGCTTCAACTCAAATTTTCGCAATGAATATTTCGAAGGAAAACTGCTTTATCCGCGTAGTAACTCATCATTTCGTAAGATCACACTCCTCACGCGTTATTTATCACGTTGGAGCGGAAATCAAAGTACGCCTCACGCAGAATTATTGTTGTATTAAATGCCGCGCGTTATATTTTAACGTTTCTATTATGCGGATAATAATCGTCATCAAACGTCTTTTCGCGAATGAAAACGTACGTGTCTTGCGCGAACGTTATGGAGAAACATCGTCGGGCGAATTGCAAGTCTTGTGGAATCTCGTGTCCTTTGTGTTGTCTTTTTCCGTCTCGATACCACAAAATCAGATGTGTTCGTCATCGAGAGTGTCGTACAAAGTGGCGCGCGTTTTTGTTTTCCGGTTATTAGTGTGCAGACAAATTTCGCACGAGTGCTATGAATGAGCAACAATAGCGAGATCCGTGAGGTCGTGAAGGAGGCCCGGGGAGCATCAGGCATCAGCAGAACAACCATTGGTAAAAAATATTATTGTTATGCGAACTTTAAATGTGGTTGCAGTGTCGTTTTGTTATATTGCAGGCCTTAAAATTGCAGGCTTTATATACTCTTCATTTAAACATCATACTTAATTATAATTAATGAATCAAGTTCATTTTTAGCATGTCGAAACTCGTGAAATTACCAAAACCGAAAATCGTCGATATGAAATATATCGGAACTTTATTTTACTCTTCGTACTTTTTTCGTACAATGCACGATATTTTCTCTTCTCTGTGCTTCTAATTGATTCGACGTAGGAATTGAAATTCAATCGATTCGAGTAACCGTGATTTTTCTGCGATCAAAAATAGACTGTTTTTGCAATCACTTTTAAAACATAATTCTAGTAGCAAAAAACATTGGCTGCGTTCAGCAGAAAAAGCAGCTTTGCAACTGTTGTAAAATTCTTCAACACGATTGGTTCTTGCTCTTAGTTTCTGTTAGATCTGAACGTATAAACCAGTCGTGTTAATGAATTTTACAACAGTTGCAAAGCTGCTTTTTCTACTGAACGCAGCCATTGGCAGAATATTGAAAAGTAATATAAAAACAATATTCCCAATATTGGTCCAATATTGTAAAGTTGACGCTTTATCTTAATTAACCAATTTGTCTAAGAAGAAATATTGGTTCAGCATTGGGCCAATATTAAACCAATCGATTTTTCATATTGAACATTAATTGCATTTTAATTTGGAGCCAATATTTTATAATCAATATTGGCGTTACATTGGGAAAACGTTGGCCAATGCATTCCCAATATAACCAATTTTAATCAATATTAGCCAATAATGGCCAATATACTGCCAATGTATTTTGCTACTAGGGAAGTGAACAAAACTGCGATTGCATTGTAAACCCACGTCAATTGCAGACTATAATCGTTTAACAACTCGACGATTGCGTTGTATGTTCAATATTTGTGTTGCAAATTAAATATGATTTGTGATATGCAAATTAAATGTGATTGTGGTATTTAATCTATTTAATCTGTTAAAATTAATATATTCAATGAAATACACTGATCTTTTGATTTACATAGTACTTTTTATACAATTTCAATTTTATACATAGTCTTATAAATTAGTGGAACAAAAGGAGAATAAATTCTAATTAACATTTTTATTTCTTGCTAAAAAGAGTTGTTAAAAAAAATGTGTTGCTCTGTGACTTGTTTTTAAAAACTATTCTACTAAAGGAAAATTAAGTTAGAGAAACAATATATATAACTACGACATAGCAGAAAATAATTTTGGTTACCGCCATTGATAATTAACAAAAAAATTGGTGGTTTAAGGTCGACTTAACTGGCATTTATTTGATTAATAGTTAACACAACGTTTCGGCCCTAGCTTTGGGGCCCTTATCAAGTGATATAAAAGTCAGAAATGCATGCTTAAAAGTATTTAAGCATAATTATGTTGGAGTTAAATTAAATAACTAGAAAACGAAAAATGATAGGACAAAACTAAAAGTACATTGTAACTGACACGCAGTAATTGTCAAACTGTTTGACAATTACTGTATATAACAACAAAATTATATGTAATATTATTATGAGAATTAGTTGCTAATTTGTTCTTCTTGAATTACCCCATTTATTGCACCCAAAGTTAATTTAAACAATGAAAACTCATACAATCTGCAAAGTAGAATAAACTATATGAAAAAACATTTGTTGTTTAAATTTGATACTGAGATATTGTTTGAATTTGTTGCTCTCAAAATATGCAAAATATTTGTTGTTATAAATTATAACAGATAAGTTTAAGTAGACAGAAAATTTCTTCATATAAAAAGTTACTACAAATAGAAATATTCTCTTAAAGTAAAGCAAAAAACAATTATGTGCGTTAAATAAAAAATTAGAAGTTATATTCCCAGACAGCACCGGATATCGTGCGAATATTCTACTCTCATACGGAATGTACTGTGATCGTACCGAATATACGTAAAACATTCATATAACGTCTCAGTAGAAGGTCATTTTGGTATATCCTCAAGATAAACTTAGAATATAGCGACTGAACTTCGTAACTCCTACTGAATGTACTGAGATTATATCTAATATACTCAAAACGTCCGTAAAATATCCTATGATATATCTCATGTATATCTATCACATATTTCCAAAATATCCGCGTAATATCGAAAGTGAATCATGTCAACGCTATCTGTGATCTGTAACGTTACGCATTTTCGTCTGCCGTGTGACGCAGACACGTGGTAAAGTGTAGGGTGTAAATGTGCGAACACAAACTCACGGACAAGGTGGTTTTCTCAGGAATTACGTCCAGATAACTCTGGTATGCACATAAGATATAATATAGTAACGTAAACTATAATAATATATCCCACCAAACACCAAGTTACATGTAACGTACCTGTTAGTTGTAATTTCCCACTCAACAATGTAATTGTAATATAACACGTGTGTTATATTGCAATTATGTTATTGAGTGGGAAATTACAACTAACAAGCACGTTACATGTAACTTTGTGTTTGCTGGGTATATATATATATTATTTAGGTTATAACCTTACTACAATTATCTGAGCATAATTTCCCAAAGCACCCCAGCGTATTCAACAGATATTACACTTCATTTCTCGCGATAGCTTCCTGATGTGCGAAATGATTAATTCCTCTTCTTCTTTCTTCTTGCTAATTCTGTATGTTTAATTCCTTGTTCCTTATTCCTCTTATTATGCATGAGCCCATATAATGCGAACATACTGTAGACATATTGTGAATATACTGAAGATATACTTTAGACATACGTATAACATTCTTGAGATATATTCGGTATATTTTCACAAACTGCCAGCGAAATTCTATGGGATAAGGCAACGCGGACATAGTACATTATGAGTATATACTCGGCATATTACAGACGTATCTCCAATATTATACGAATATTGCAATATACTTTCGCAATATCCTACTATCGTTCTCATAATCTACATGTGCTGTCTGGGATTGTATTAAATTTTATAATTTAAATATAAATACATATTTATATTAAGGATCTGTTTTGTGTAACATTAATATATATGTGATAATATTAAAACTTGTGGAAGTTTTTTACATTTATGAAAGAAAATTAGACTTGTAGATATTTTTATTGAATTTTATGACAACTTATATCTCCTCAAAAGAATTTTTGTAATTGCAATTTAATTTTTTATTATATTTAACAGACAAATAAATTGAATGTATCTACGTAATAATTATCTTTTAAAGTGTTGATTGTTTTGGGCATTATATTAACCTCTATATATTTATGTTACAGATTAACGTTTCAACTCTGTGTTTTAACTATTGCGTATTAGTGTTGGTAAGTTTAAAATTATTTTTATCCTAAATTGAAGCAACAGATTTATGAAAATTATACTAGAGAAAAGTTTGAGAACAGCCATAATCATGGTTAAACCTTGTCTATATTTTGATGCATCTCTGTTCTGTAAAATATTGACATTTGAGCTATAACCAGTCTATAAATTTTGTAGATGATTCCCATAGATAGATCAAGAATCAAGTTATTTTTATTTATTTATTTATATACATAAAAAACAAATTAATATATTTAAAACATATGTACACAGAAAAAAAAGTAATATAGCCAATAAAATATGTAGTTGCGGGCTGCCAACTACATATAATACTCAATGTAATAATATTTCTTGTTAATGCAAGTACAATGTTGATACTGCAATAGCGTATATTATTGTATTGAGTATATTTGTAGTTGGCAGCCCGCAATTACATATCTTATTGGATATATTACTTATTTTTAGTGCATATAAATTTAAACTTATTTGTGAAGCGTACCTACGTATCTATAAAAGCGACATAGCCACTTCAGCACAATCGAAAAAGACTCACATAAATATTTAGTACTGTTTTATAACTAATTAGTTGTAGACTTTATTGTTTTATTTGGATTTCGAAAAATTTTTTAAATAGGTTTTATTTATTGTAAAAGACCTTCTGAACAAAATTTTATCAATTATCGGTTGTTATATGGCATGTGTATATAGTTTGAAGAGAGGTACGATGCAAGTGAGACTTAAGAGAGAAAGATTGACTACTATCAGGCCAGATACACATGGTACTGATGTACGTATAACAATCGCTACGTCGAGGCCATGTGCAATACTTATGTGATTACCTTAAAATATTTTATTTTGCAAAATAAAATATTTTAAGAATGTAAAAGAAAGTAAAGATTTTTTTATTTAAAACAAAGAAGTGGACGTCGATTCGTCTTGAAATAACTTTCTAAATTAAAACAAGTCACATTAATACAAGTAACATTTCACTCACAAATATACAACTTTTATTTGAGAAATTTTTTTCGTAAAAGATATATTTTAAATTATTTTAAGACTATCATGGTCCATGATATCAAAAAGATAATGGTATCCAATGGATATATAGATATCTTTAATGGTTTGAATGAAGCAATAATATTTGTTTTATTGAAAATATATATAAAATTTTAAAGTCTATGTTTCTATGTCATCGTTATTATACACTTTATCACATTAAATTAATCTTTTTTTACGGTTTTATAAATAGATAATCAGAAAATTATATCTGGAACGTAAGACATAGTATGAATTATAGTTGGAACCGAATGGGATTGATTTGAACTCTATGATCTTTAATCCAATCTAAATAAGAGACGACACGTGTGTAGATAGTAGAATAAACAGTACTGGCGCAACCATACGCCCATGATACTAATCCAACGAGTTGTCCATCGACAGTTAATGGGCCACCAGATTACCCTACAAGAAAGAATCTTCGAAATTTTTCATTTTATTTATTACGTTTTTAAATATTTAACTATCCTTAAGCGATCGCAGTATATAAGTGACCATTGTAAGAATTTTGAATAGGTGGACCGGTGCAATAAAAATTGAAATTTTAAGAAAGAAAAACATACCTGATAAGATCCTTTCTTGCTTGATGGGTTATACGCACAAACTTGTGTGGAATAAACGTTGCCGCCAATAATGTTATACATAAACTTGCAATAGAATTGATTAACGATGCGGATGTTAACTCGTTGTAGTTTAGTAGTAGATGGTCCTCCTTGCTATAGTTTTGTAATAATATTTACAAGTACTGCTTTTAGAGAAACACTAATTTTCTTTTATTCTTTTTTATACTAGATATAAAAATGATATATTTAACCTTTTATGAAAGGGATTTTTTATGAAGAAAATTCTAGTTGGAATTACTCTCTTATATTCTATAAACTGTTTGTTTACTGTTGATTTTCATGAAATTTAATCCATCAGGTAATTTGATAATGCATTATTCGAATCAGAGGTCAGAAATGAAAAATTCAAAATAGTAAATTCAATATGGAGAACAGAATTTAAAAAATTCGATTATTATAAAATTCAATTTTCGGAAAATTTAATATTGCTAAATAATATTAAGTTTTTAATTTTATTTATTTTTTTATGAGAGCGCAGGTCCAAAATGAATATCTATGAGTACATCAACTTCCAAACTCTGATTATGAGATTTCCCATAAAAGTTTTTCCTTAAGTTTTTCCATAAGTTATAGCCGATAAATTTAAGTAATGACAAAAACTTTCTTCATGTGAAAACTTACTACAAATTAGCAGTATTTTCCTAGAGTAAAGCAAAAAGAAATTATGTGCATGAAATAAAAAATTAGAAATTATATTTTATTAAATTGTATAATTTATTTAAATATAAATACATATTTATATTAAGGATCTGTTTCGTGTAACATTAATATTCAAACCACATTACCTTGTTAAAAAAGGTAAAAAAGCACGCCAAGTGTATGGTTTTCCTTTAAGGAAAAAAATTACAAAATCCAAGAATACTTTTGGTAAATTCAACCTAAGTGATATTTTCTTATATAACGAAAAAAATTACAAATCTAAGATAAAACTTTTGATCAAATTTAACCTAAGTAATATACATTCCTTAGTTCCATTTCCTAGAAATAGTATAATTTTGAAATGGTATAAGTAATAACTTTGATTATTAAAATGACAATTATTTTTCTGTTCTGTTCATTATTCCGTGTTTGTTAAATTCTATTTTGGTTTTCTGAGAATTTATTTTCAACCCTAGTTTATCGAGTTCTTTCTGTATGTCTTTTAATGAGCTTTCGATCAGGTTTATTCTTGTGGTGAGGTGTTTTTCGCTACAGTAAATTGCTACATCGTCGACAAATTGAACTTGTTTCTTTTGGTATTGATTTTAGTACGTTGCTAGTATAGATGTTGTATAGGATTGGGCTTATAACTGCTCCTTGCGATAGACCTTTGTTGACCTTTACTCCTATTATATCTCCTTCTCCTGTAACAAACTCGACAGTTCTTTCGTATAGTAAGTTGTTGACCTTATTTAGTATTTTGCTGGAGCATTTCGCCTTAATTAGTATTCTAATCAAAACATCGTATAAAACGTTGTCATATGCCGAAGTAATGTCTGTGAAGGCTGCCATAGTGTTTTAATTCTTTAGTAGTTGAGTTTTTATGTTAGTGGTGATTTTTATTAGGTTGTTTTGGCACGATTTTCCTCTTCTAAATTCTGACTGTTGCTTGTCGTAGATGTTATTAGCTTCTGCTCACAAGTTGAGTCTTTCATTAATATTCTCTTGTATATTTTTCCCATACATGACGAAAGCGAAATTGATATTACGTCTTCTTTGTCGATAAATATTACTTGGTAATTCTTCCACTCTTTAGGTATTTTTATTTCTCCTTCAAAGATTTTATTAAATATGTATGTGAATACTTCCTCGTTTTCCTCTGACAGCTTTTTTAGCATTGTATACTTTGGGTGCGTTCCGTTTCACGCATGATACGCATGATGCATCGTTCATCCTTGTTGTTTGTCAAACGTTAAACAAGGATGAACAATGCATTATGCGCATCATGCATTGAAACAGAACGCAGCTTTTATGTGGTCTACTTCAGATGCTGAATTTTTTTTATTTTTCTTATTGCTCTTATTTCTTTTATTTTTATTCTTTTGTTAAGATCTTTTTTGTGTTTGTTAATTTTTTTGGTTGCTACCCAGCACGGTGCGTATTCTTGGATTTCCTTTTGAATTGTTTTATCTCTGTCTTTTGTTTACCACTTGTTTTATTCTATCATTTTAAGTGGGTGGTTACGGAATATTCTTAATTTATTTCATACATATTTTATATTGCTGTTCTTGTTGATACTTTCTGTAAAATTGTAGGGGGAACATTTTTTTTCTGGTTCAGCAGTTTTTTGTTAGCGCTCTGGCTTTCTGGAACTCAATAAACTCGTTTACGGTTTGTGTTTTGTAGAGCTGTTTCAGGGCTCTTTTCCTATCTTCTATATTTTTTCCACTCCTCGACTCACCAGGATTTTTTGTCTTATTTTTCTTCCTTTTTCTTCTCCATTATTCTGACTATTGGTAGTATCACATTTTTTTGTTTTCCTCTTTTGTTTTGTGGGATTTTCTTGTAGACGGGTTGTCTTTTTGTATTGCTTTTATAATTTCTTTTATCAGAGTATCGTAGACTTGCTTTGGTTCTTCCTCCTGCCAGTTTGACAATTTCTTCTTAAGCCAGTCTGAAATACTGTTGTTATCCTTCCAGTTTGTTTTTCCTTGTGATTCTATTTATTTTTTATGTACATTTTTGTTGACATGTTTAGTTTAATTTTAATTAGGTCCCAAGTGTCTCTGTCCTGTTCAAGATCTATTTTGTCGATCATATTTGCATTTGCTATTATAAGATCTAAGTTTGAATCAGATTTATCATGCGATCCCATGTAGCTCCTGGTATTTGTGTTTATTACGAATAAGTCTACTTCTCATAACACATTCGCTAACAACGTTCCATTATTGTCCGTATCTCTGCAATTTCATAGAGTGTTATGTGAATTGAGATCACCTGTAATAATAGTGTATTTTTGACTTTCGAATTGTTTAAAGAATAGTTTTCACTTTCTTCTTTTTATTTGGTGTCTTGGTTTTCGGTAGATTACTGTTAACATTAACTCTGTATAGTTTTGTAGTTGTATTTTTATTGCAGTAGCTTTGCAGTGGTTGGTAATATTATTTAAACTTATTTTGTTGTATTTTATCTTCTTGTTGATTGCAATGGCTGTTCCTCCTGCTCCTATACTTGTGTCATTTTCTTTATCTGTTTGCTCTAGATTAAAGCCTCGCAGAAATGTCTTATCTTTTTTCTTAAGCTTTGTTTCTGTTATGCATATGATGTCTGTTTCGTTTACTCTATTGATTATTTCTGGTCTTATGTAGTTTTATTTCTTTCTGGGTATTGTTGTTGTCATAATTGTTGATTTTTATGACTTTTCCTTTTTTCATTTTCTATTTCCTTTTCGTGTTCTCTTTCTTTGATAACTTTCCTGCCTCTTGTTAGTGCATCTTTGTATCTCGTTGCTCGCTGTCCTGGTTCTTGTTTGGCTTCTGTTTTGAAAATGTTTTTTTTTTCGCTGCATATTGAGGACATTTCTTTGGTGTGTGAACTCTGCATGTTTTACTGTTCGCTTTATGTCCTTCGTCATAGTTTTTACACTTTGATGCTTTGTTGCATGTACCATGGAATGGATCTCCGCAGATTATGCAGGATCTTTCTTTTTCCCTGCATACTGACTGGACATGTCCGAACCTATAACATTTAAAACATTGTTTAACGTCTAATATAAAGGTGTCGTGCTGGATATTTATGACAATTCTGGCAACAATTCTTGATAGTTCTTGTATAGTTCTGTGCTTTGATATCGTTTTTAAACAGTTCTGGCGATTAAACATTTGTAAATAATTTTTTACTTTCGAAATCAGCACATTCGAGTAAAGGTGTCGTGCTGGATAATTATGGTAATTCTGGCCACAATTTTCGATAGTTCTTGTATAGTTCTGTGCTTTGATATCATTTTTAAACAGAATTCTGGCGATTAAACGTTTGCAAATAATTTTATATGCTCGAAATCAGCACGACACTCGAGTAAAGGCGTCGTTATATCAGTTTGGTCTTTCGGGACTCGGATAAACATGTTTAATTTGTTAAGACCACAAAAGCCAACAGTGAACAATTTTTTATTAGCGTTAGATGCGGTTTCAAAGATGTGCTTGATGTAAGGCAGTACAAAATTTTTTCTTATTTTGTTGACTTTTAGATGTAGGATAATTGTTGAAAAGTTTTTTAAATCTTGAATTTATATCTTTAAAAACAATATTTATAGGATATCCATTTTCCAGTAATATATATATATATATACAACTAGAACATTACAGACGCGCGCTGTGCGCGCGCTATTTGACTTTTTAGTTTTTAAAAATAATAATAATTGCAATTTGCTTTTCTCTATCTTTCGCTTACTTTAATCAAACTTACGTATTCTGTAATTTTGAATATATATATTGTGTGTGTATATATATATATATATATATATATATATATATATATATACAGGGAGTCCCAGAGCATACTGGTCACTGTTCATAAAAAGGTAGATGGGATCGAGATGAACATAAAAGTTCAATATTGTTGTGGGTTTGGTCTGCTAATAATCGAGATATAAATTTTTTAAATTGTGCGAATGAGAGCGCGCCTTGCGCGCCGAAGGAAGGGCTCGAGCCGCTCGAGCCATAGCACGGCCTACTGTTTCAAGCATTGGCTGCCGGCGGCGGCGGAGGAAAGAAGGAGAAGCGTAGCGTCGTCGCCGTTCCCACGTCTCGCCGCACCGCGCCTAAGCTCGCGTCGATGGCTGCTACGCATACTCGCGATTACATGACGAGATTATAAATTATTAATAAAAATAGGACAAATTTAAATCGTAATAAACTTTTGTAAATAAGAAAGTCGAAAGAGAGAAAGCGATGGAAACGTATGGAACCTGCAAATAATATAATATTTGCCGCATCAAATTCTCTCATCGTTTTTTATGGAATATTAAATTAACGAAGATTTATCACGATTGATTCTTTATACATTCTCCTTTCGTAACCATCTTATTAGAAAATTACGAAATGCACGAAATACTATCCCTAATATGCACTCTTTGTAAAATAACACGATAGAAAAATATTCACGTTTGATCTAACGACTTCAGGATAAATTATTCGATGCAACTTCTACGTTAATTATAGGTAATTAGAGATCAATGTTATGTCAAGTATCGTTATTATGGTTAACTAGAAATGATTTTCTCTTGTATATGAGAGAGAACTTCGAATTTCTTCTATCGTTAATACATTATAAGTCACTGAAAATCTGTCGTAATTAATAATGCAATTAAAGGTAGAAGAAACTGTAAGTTTTCTATGGTTGTAAAAGAAAATCCTTCGTTGTGTTAACAATACATGATATTGAACATTAATTTTTGAGCATAATTATCGTAGCATCGCGCCTAAGCTATCGTGAAATCGTTACATCAAATGGGAATATTTTTCTGTGTTATTACAAAGAGTGTAACATACTATGGATAAGTATTTTGCGCATTTTAGTATGACACCTCTCTCTCCCTCTCTCTCCCTCTCTCTCTTACTCTCTCTCTCTCTCTCTCTCTCTCTCTCTCTCTCTCTCTCTCTCTCTCTCTCTCTCTCTCCCCTCCCTCTTTCTCTCTCAAGCACTACGTAGTACACAAATACAGTAAATATTACCACGTTTAACACATCTTTAGTTTGTACTATTCTACTTTCATTATGTGTAATTTGAATAAAATTTTAACAATTATCATTTCTTTATATTTTTAGTGTACACACGATCGAAAAAAAAATTATCAAAAATTATCACTAAAACTGCGATAAATAATCAGCACGATACTTTCTTTCTGAGTGTCGTATCGTGTTTAATGTTAAAAATGTTAAAAAATAGTAATCTTGTTAAAAAAATTTTATGACATTTAATGAAACTCTAATAATATTGATTGGAACTGTTGTTGAAAATGTCGTTTATCGTGTTTCTGTAAATAATTTAGAGGGAAAGATATTCCTATTAAATTACAAAGTATAAAAGTACAAAGTTCAATTTTACATACAAATTAAAAGTAAATAAAAAATTCAATAATGAATAAAAGAATTCAGAGTTTCTTCTACCTTTAATTGCATTATTAATTACGACAGATTTTCAGTGACTTATAATGTATTAACGATAGAAGAAATTCGAAGTTCTCTATCATATACAAGAGAAAATCATTTCTAGTTAACCATACTAACGATACTTGACATAACATTGATCTCTAATTACCTATAATTACCGTAGAAGTTGCATCGAATAATTTATCCTGAAGTCGTTAGATCAAACGTGAATATTTTTCTATCGTGTTATTTTACAAAGAGTGCATATTAGGGATAGTATTTCGTGCATTTCGTAATTTTCTAATAAGATGGTTACGAAAGGAGAATGTATAAAGAATCAATCGTGATAAATCTTCGTTAATTTAATATTCCATAAAAAACGATGAGAGAATTTGATGCGGCAAATATTATATTATTTGCAGGTTCCATACGTTTCCATCGCTTTCTCTCTTTCGACTTTCTTATTTACAAAAGTTTATTACGATTTAAATTTGTCCTATTTTTATTAATAATTTATAATCTCGTCATGTAATCGCGAGTGTGCGTAGCAGCCATCGACGCGAGCTTAGGCGCGGTGCGGCGAGACGTGGGAACGGCGACGACGCCACGCTTCTCCTTCTTTCCCCCGCCGCCGCCGGCAGCCAATGCTTGAAACAGTAGGCCGTGCTATGGCTCGAGCGGCTCGAGCCCTTCCTTCGGCGCGCAAGGCGCGCTCTCATTCGCATAATTTAAAAAATTTATATCTCGATTATTAGCAGACCAAACCCACAACAATATTGAACTTTTATGTTCATCTCAATCCCATCTACCTTTTTATGAACAGTGACCAGTATGCTCTGGGACTCCCTGTATATATATATACACATATCTATACATATATTATATACTTATATCTTTATGCAATTATAGATTTATATTTATGTATAATAGGTGATTAATAATATTAATATTATGCATCTTCTTTTTTTCTCTCTTTTTATTTAACTTTACATTTCTTCTTTTTTCATTATGCATAATTGCTTCTCCCTTCTTCTTCTTCTTCTTCTCTCTCTCTCTCTCTCTCTCTCTCTGTCTTTTTTCTTTATCTTTCGCTTACTTTAATCAATATTACTACAATATTATATCTTCTGCAATTTTGAATAAAAAAATGTAAAATTTAATTATACGTACATACGTACATACGTACATATCTACATACATACATACATACATACATACATACATACATATATATATACATATCTACATATATACATATATACCTACATCCCTACCTGCATATATACTTATCTAAATACATATCTGCCTACCTGCGTGCATACATGCCTGCATGCCTACATACATACATGTCTACCTGTCTGGACGCCTACATGCATACATACATACATGCCTACCTGCCTACATGCCTACGTCGCTGTATGTATGTATGTACATATGTATTATAAGCTGTTTTACATTTATCATCTGTCACAAAAGAAATACGTTTTATTTTACACAATTATCTTTATATAGAACATTCATTAAACCTTTTATCATATTTGCTTAAAAATATATTTTTATAACTACAGAACATATTGTATGTTTGTAAAAATTAACTAAGATTGATAAATAATTTAAAAAATACTGTGATATGCATATGTATTACACTTACAATAAACACTACCGACATGTTCAGAGCGATTTTGATTTAGACCTATTCTATTTCTTCAGTTTTTTGTGAGAAAAAAAACATAATATTTATTTATTTGTAGAAGCCTTAGTTTAGTTTCGAGAGTAGTAGTTTTTAATTTATAAGATAAAAAGCATTAAGAAACTTTTTTTAAAACGTAAACTGTTTGTTATTTTTTATTTTATGAATTAAACTACAGGTATACAAAATATTTCAAATTTACTTGACAATTTTCTTGCTAAATTCTGCTAAATATGAGTTATAAGAAAACAGCGTGTTAATGTGTATTAGACTTTACCATTTTCTCGATAGATAGACGAATTAAGGTCTATACAGAAAAATGAATATTATTACATTTTTTCACAAAAAAACTAAAGAGATAGATAAATTTAAATAAAAATTACTTAAACATGTGGGTAATATTTTAATGTAACTGGCAAAAACAGAAATTACAAATTCTTTGTACAACAGTAAAAATTTAAATACGTAAAAAAATGAGAGAATAAATTTTTGTGGTGACATTGAGAAATATATCAATATTAAAAAAACATTTTTTTGTTACAAGGTAAACGTTACAGTACAAAAGTATCATTATATATTTTTTATTTGGTTTAATATATATAATATGTACTTACTTTCGGAAAATGAATTTTAATCTTTAATGTCAATTTGTATGTTTTTTTTGTTACAACTAGTTTCGTTGTAATTGACCACTTTCTCGAAAAATAAATTCTAATAATTGTACAAATTACAAGAATGATTTAAAAACAACTGTTTAAAATCATAATTTATTTGTAATAAAATATACTATTAGTAACTTTGAGGAAGAGAGATCAGAATTTTAATAATTATAATCTTACCAGAGTGTCAACATTAGATTGATTTAAAATAGGCCATTTTTCCATGAAATTATGTGCAGTGATAGCTTCTGATTCTTGTCTCAATTAATAGATATTTTTCCAATCGATAAAAATTTCTTCCCAAGGATTATTTCTTAACCATACATAGGAATCGTTTAAGAATAAATCTGAAAATATTACTTTTATGTAATATAATTCTTTTATTTTGTTCTTCAATTCTAATTTTATCTATTTGTTTGGTTGGTATTTTGTTTACTTTTGCTGTTGCTTTAATTTTTTTGTAGTTTTGTGCAACCACTTCGAAACATTAAATTTTTGGCTTTATTAACTAATTTTTCCTTTGCTCCAATTTTCCAGTTAAAGATTTCTGTTTTTAAATCGTACAGATATAGTAAACCGTTGCAGGCTTGTCAGGAAATAAGTTCTTTATTATTTTTATAATGGTTTAATAATTTTGTCCTGTTAATTGTTTTATAATACATTAAAGTTTGTTTTTAATTATTTAACCACGTAAGATCCCAAGCGGACAGTTTTCTGTGACTTTTTTAATGATATTTTACACTTACGAATCTAATCCTCAAAAAATTTTACACCAACTTTTTCTCATATAAAATTTCCTGAACTTTCCATATCTGCTATCAGAATTTCTCAAAAATACGATCTGGATAATTTATATTAATTTATTTGCAAAATAATTTTTTTACTGAAATTTTTTTTAAATCAATATTTACACATAAAAAACGGATGGAAATATCTCTGAGAAGTGGAAATCTATGGATCATGAATTTTTAAATGTACGTGTGAGTATATTTTAATTTAAGATGACGACATCCAATATGGCGGCTAAAAGAGAGAAAATCTGTGAAATCTTTGATTTCTCCGTTTGTAAATATTTCTTTCAATTATTTAAATTGATTTTTAATGGTTGGTTTTTTATCAATTTGGATGATTGAAAGAAATGGGAGCGGGGTGCATTTCAAATGGACACGGTGCCTTTGGACACGATATTTTACGCACCGTTCATTTGCACACCGTTTAGTTATACACTGTTTATTTGCACACCGTAGAGTTGCACATTGTTCATTTGCACACCGTTCAGTTGCACACCGCTCATTTGCACACCGTTCACTTGGACACAGTGAGAAATAACTGTGTGTGTGTGTGTGTGTGTGTGTGTATGCGCGCGCGCGCGTGTGTGTATGTGTCCGTTTTTTTTTCGTGTTTAACTGAACGGTGTGCACGTGAGCGGTGTGCAACTGAGCGTTGTGCAACTGAACGGTGTGCAAATGAACGATGCGCAAGATATCGTATCCAAAAGCATAGTGTGCAAATGCACCGTGTCCATTTGAACCGTGTTCAAGTGAGTGCCACCCGAAAGAAATATTTACATACGGAGAAGTCGAAGATTTTATAGATTTTCCCTCTTCTAGCCGCCATATTGGATGTTGTCATCTTGAATTAAAATATGCTCACACGTACATTTGAAAGTTTATGGTCCATGGATGCTAGATTTCCACTTCTCAAAGATATTTCCATCTGTTTTCTATGTGTAAATACTGATTGAAAAAAATTTTAGTGAAAAAATCAGCTTTTTTGCAAATAAATTAATAATATAAATTGTTCAAATCGCATTTTTGAGAAATTCTGATGACAGATGGAAAGTTCAGGAAATTTTACATAAGAAAAAGTTGATGTAAAATTTTTTGAGGATTAGATTTATAGTATAAAATACCACTGAGAACAGTCACAAAAAACTGTCCGCTTGGGACTTAATAAGTTAAGTAAAATGTGAAATTTATTATATGTAATTAATATAATATAGATAATTGTATCGTTTGCAGTGATAACTAAATAAATATTTCATTATAATTATTTGGTATCGAATTGATTATTTTGAACACTAATTTAATTTAAATTTTATGTTTGTGTGTTACAGTATCATCGTACAGCTAACTAACCATCCACAGTTCTGAGAGGAGGAGGAGGTCTAGTAGAAACATCGGGCATCAGTGGAGCAACTTAGCGGTAAGCATTATTATTTATTTTTGTAAAATTAATATTTTCTTTGTATTTATTAGTTTTATTTCGATGATTTAAAAATATCAATTAAAGAATTAAAATTCAATTTAAAATATTATAAAATTTTGTTTTTATAAAGATTTTAAAAATTGCATAATTATTTTAATGAATATTTAATTAAAAAACAATTAAAAAATTTGGATATAGTTTGTATATAGTTAAAGTTAAGAATTATTAATTCTTTTGAGCGCTACTTTTATTTTAAAATTATGTTTCCTTTGTTGCAGAATCATCGTAGCGACGTTGCTGATAACTCCACTGCTGTCCATCGATCGGTGAGAGATAAACATTTGTATTAGTAATTAATAATTGTATTACTAATTAATAATTGTATTACTCATTGCATCACTAAAATATCAAGCGACGCGGTAGCGGCGCGACGCCAAGTACGTACATAAAGAATTTTGCTGCATAATGCAAATGACGCAAACTTCACTGCGCAAATGTCACGCCGCTATTAAGCTTTATCTGGAATTTAGCTGTCAAATTCACTTTCAGTTAAAATATCTCAGAAACTAAAATCATAATCAAAAATCTAATGGTAATTTTGTTATATAATATTGATGTAAGCTTTCGATTGCGACCACTCAGATTAAAATTGGTACACTCATTTCTGGGATCTCGTAATCTTTTGTACGAAAAAGCTCACTTGGATTATTTTCCACAGATCACATGTAAGCACACACACACGTAAAGCCAGTTTGTCGTTCAAGGGGCTTTACAATGTTCCTACATACAATTTTATAAAATTAAAATAAAATTATTTTGTAATGTAAGTGGTGAATATTGGTACGCGAAAAAATATAATAAACTTGATAATTCTGTGATCTTAAGATTTCTTGCGCGAAAAAGCTTATTTGAGTTATTTTCTACAGATTCACATGTATATGCACACACACACACACGCAAAGCCGGTTTGTCGTTCAAGGAGCTTCACAATGTGCCTACATATAATGTTATAAAACTAAAACATATAAAAAATTATTTTATAATATAAATAGTGAATTTGGTATGCGAGAAAAGTATAATAAGTTAACAAAATTAAAATAAATATATAACATAAATACATGATATATGTGTAAATGTCAAAAATATTAATATAAAAATTAATAATAAAATTACAACAAACGTCTGAATGTGAGTAATGTAAGTGATATTATTAGTACACGAAAAAATTTAATAAAATTAATAAAAATAAAATAAATAAATAATAATAACATAAAAAAATAATATACATAATATATATGTAATAAATATCAAAAATATTAATAAAAAATTTTTATCTGTCAATGCAAATAAGTATAAAATTATTAGTGCAATCTTTTATCACGGTGAAAATATAATAGATGGACATTATACAAACATGATATGTACTAAAAGCGCAAAATGGGCGTTAATAAATGATTTAAGTATAAAGAAATGCAATTGGCCTCGAAATGCTAAAAATGCATTTATATTTTTTGCAAAACAAATAAAATAAAATAAATTATGGAAAATATATACATATATACATATATACATATCAAATTAACACATTTAAAAATATGTATAATAAAACTTAATGTAATTAAAAAAAGAAGTAACTCTTTAATTTTTACAAAAAGGAATGAAATCCCTTAAAAAAATCTTAAAAAGGTAAAAAAGATACGCCAAGTACATAAACGCGTGCTTTCCAAAATAAATTGGAGATCAATACAGTTAGCTAAGTATATTTTAAAAGACTTAAAGAAGTTTAATAAACATCTATTTAAAAATTGCTTAAACGGGCTTGATGATTAAATGATTAAAATCAATCAACGGGATTATAGTGAAGCAAAAACTTGGCGTGTTCGGCTTAAAACGCCCGACTTAAAATGATCAATACAATATGAAAATTATTTGTACGAATAAAATAATAAAAAAAAAACTTATGAAAAACTTCACAAAGTTAAAGAAGATATGTCAAGTATATATGTCAAGTATATAAACGCATTAAAAAATGGTTCTATTCAAAAATTATTTGAAAAATGGGAATATAAGTGATAACATATAATTAAGCAGAAACTGACAGATAGTAAAGCAATATCCGAGTCACATTAATTGCATTCTTGTATATATATTTATCAATATCAATAACATAGACATAGAGCCTTGGAAATTCAGAAAAAATACGAGCCGGGCACGCCAAGTTTTTGCTTTACTATAATCCCGTTGGTTGATTTTAATCATTTAATCATCAAGCCCGTTTAAACAATTTTTAAATAGATGTTTATTAAACTTCTTTAAGTCTTTTAAAATATACTTGGCTAACTGTATTGATCTCAAATTTATTTTGGAAAGCACGCGTTTATGTACTTGGCGTATCTTTTTTATCTTTTTAAGGTTTTTTTAAGAGATCATTTTTTTCTACATAACGTTTATTAAAAAAAAAATTTTATTGAAATCAATAATTTTCTGATGTCGAGACGATATGCAATCTTTTAATTATGAGAAGTAAAACCGCCATATTCATCTGAATTCAGATACCTAAAGATATTTAAAAGTGAAAATAACGTGTACTGCAGGTGAAGAATATAGAACATTATTTTTCTTAATATTAAAAAAAATTGTTGCAACTTGTTGCAAACATTTTTTAAATATTACAATATTACTTTAACAGTATTTTTTAGTAATTTCTCAAAAATATTATTAAAAATATATGTTTTATCCACAAGCAGTGTACATTACTATCATCACTAGAAAATGTTTTATAATATTACACTGCAATTTGTAATGTGATAATATTACAGCATTGTTACTGCGCCCTTGTGTGCTGTAAGAAAGTTTTAGCTTGAGATTTTTTGTACATTTTACAAAAAATTAAGCATAGAAAGATCTTTAGACAATTTTTGAAATAATTTATGTGATTCAAGTACGTTAGAATAAACATTCTTCTATTTTTTCTTTTTTTTTAACTCTTTAATTTCAAAAAGATTATCAAACAGTTTGTAAGAAATCAATTTTATACAAAAAGTTTAATATTTTTGCGAGAAATAACATTAATTTAAAAAACCATTTTAAAGCTTAAAAAGAATCTTTAAAACAATATTTTGTTAATTTTTGTCCAATAACGTTTCATCAACTCACAAAATGTTTTAAAATAGAAAACATTAAAAGAGTATCCATTTTTTATTTTATGTAATTTGGGAAGAAAATAGTACAGAGATTAAATTAAAAGATAGATTTAAAACTCTACTTTTTTAAGCTTAAAAACTTTAAAAGTAAGACATTCATGTTATGTAAGACAGTTTTTTAATATAAATCGTACCATGATATGATCTCGTTGAATTTTGTGGAACGTAACATAAACTGCAAGGACAACGTGATCGCCATGTGCTCAAGGGATGCCATAAGAGTGCTTTATTCGATCTGTGAGATATATGATATTAGTGAGATATGTAACACTGTTATATCGCGCTAACGAAATTATACGTAATCACATTGGGTTTCTTGCTGGAAAAGGTAGAATGTCGGTTTCAGTGCTACAAACATGTTTTACTCCAAATATGGTAAGAAATACAATAATCCATGCCGTTCATTTATCACAATTTACAGAAAATTAGTTTTCAATTCATATCATCCTTTTTTTAGGTACGTAAAAAAGTTTTTCTTTGGTATATTAAACGTACACAAAAAAAAAGGTAATATAGCCAATAACATATGTGATTGCGGGCTGCCAATTACATAAAATACTCAATACAATAATATTTGCTATTAATGCAAGCACAATGTTGATACTGCAATAGCATATATTATTGTATTGAGTATATCTGTAATTGGCAGCCCGCAATAATATATCTTATTGAATATATTACATTTTTTTCTCAATGTATAGAAAGGGATTAAATTTTATGTTTCTTTTATTAATTTCTATCTTATTTTCTCCTTTTTCGAAGATTTTGCATTTTTAATAAGCCTGCGAAAAACAATTGTTGATTTTATGTGTCTCTTTCATAAAACATTGTCACGGATTTAGTGATTTTTGCGACATTCTGGTGGATCCTCGCAACGACTGGGGACAATTTCTTTCGAAATGAAGATATTTGCGGATCTCACAATGGCAGACGTTTGTATCTGGAGCTTGGCGAGAAGGGCATCCTCTATGCAAAAAATGTTACCTTCGTCAGAAATTTATTGAGACAGTCAGTGTCGCATCTTTATGATACCATCAACAGTTCTCATTATCAATGCAATCTCGAATTAGTGACCTGTCCATCCTGCGTAATAATTATCACTTTCAAGAACATCGCGCTTCCATATCATTGTGGCGATGGAGGAGTCGTAATGGATAGTCCATGCAGGTGGGATTGATATAGGTGAACGTATTAATTGAAATAATAAATAAATTATTATATTAAATTGTACTATAAAGTATAGATTGTCTAAAATAATTTTTATTTTTGAAACATTTATTTTTTAAACTTGATATTTATTATTTTGATATATTTTATTCGGTTTTTTGTTAGATATTACTTGCATGTTTCACATAGCATGTCCAAAATCGAGACATTTTAGATGTCTTAAAAACAATTAAAAAATGTTTTTAAGTTATGTCATATTAAAAGTTTTAAAATATTTTTAAGTTGTCTTATGTCCCGATTTTGTATGTGTTATTTAAGTATACAAAATACAACAAAACTCAAATTATATAATAATACATAACATTCTTGTATTTCTTAAAAAAACGCCATATTATGCAAATTGATAAAAAGATGTCCTCTAAATTCAAAAGATGTTTAACAACTTAACTATCAAAATTTTTGTTTTAATTATTTTGCGTATCTTCTACTTTAGAATAATTCAAGTTATAAAATTAAAGCCACAGAAACTAAATATAAGCAAAATAAATCAATAAATTTTAAAGAAGAACAAAAAATTACGTTTGGTGTAAATTTGAAAAAAAACAAACAATATGCGTATATATAAATAGGTTATAAATATTATAATTAAATAAGTCATTAAGTTAGTCATTATTATACAGAATGGTATATTATTTAATATTTTCACCGAAAATGTTTCCTTTTCCAAATGTCCTAGAAGTTTTATACTTTTTTTTTCACTTATATATCGAACGGAAATAGTGTTTGGAAGAGACGAAAAAATTGTATTATTTAGAATTATTATTCTGACTCAATTTTTTGTCTTTCTCACACACACACACACACACACACACACACACACACACACACACACACACACACACACACACACACACACACACACACACACACCTACACACACACACACACACACACACACACACACACACACACGCGCGCGCGCGCGCGCACAGATATATGGTATATTATATCTGTCTAATAAAAATAAACCATCAATTTATTACTCTTAAAACGTTTTGTATGTATGGTAATTGTAACTTACTGTGGAGTTATATATCCATTTTGTAGGTGCGACTACGTGTGGCTCTCGGAACCACCTTATGAACAAGTTTCTGGCTCGCCCTTTTGTGGATTATATGCACCGATCACATATAGATCAAGCACAAGAACTCTATCTATAACTCTACTCTACAGTCAATCTTACAAACACGCGTTTACCATCGAATATACAGCTGAAAGTTAGTAAGAATAATGAGTACTTAAATTAATAACTTATATTATGTGTAAATATACTATTAGAAAATATACAACGAAAATATTTAATTAAGTTAGTCAGATGTTTAATAAAATATAGAGCCTCAAGATTTCATCAAATAAATGCTTGATAAATTTAACTAAATATTTTTATCAATGTTTTATTTAATTTAAAATTTGATTATATTAACATATATAAGTATATGGAGAGAGCAGGGTTGGCATCCACTGTCCAGAGTGGAAAAAACCCCCCCGGTTTTTTCCAATTTTGTCCGCCTCGGAAAAAATATATGTGCTGGACAAAATGGACAAAATGGACATAACTGGAGAAAATTAAACAAAACTCAGAAAAAATGAATTTTATTAAATAAAAACTTTGGTTTTTGACAAAATACTAAATATATATATGTATACATATATCTTTTTAAAATTTGGTTGTTAATCAGCTAACAAAACAAAATTTAAACTAAACATAAGACATATATAATATCTGCCTTTATATCTGCCTCTACATTGTCTACAGTAGTACCAAAATAATACTAAATATAATAAAATCAATTTCAGTTCTATGTCACTGATGTCGATTAACATTTCTCATTTTATCGATTTCTATTTTGCTTCGTCCATTTCATCCATTTATTCCATTTTGTCCATTTTCTTCCAGTGCCCTGGACAAAATGAAAAAAAATGGACAAAATGCCAACCCTGGGAGAGAGAGAATGTAGTGTTAGGAAAAAATTTAGAATTCTTAAATACTCTATATTTTACTTACAATACATTTATCGATACATTCCAACATTGTTGTTGCCATTATCTTTTTAACATAAGTTTTAAGATATGTTTCCTCAAATAAAAATATCTGATAGAAGTTATTTTATTACGTTGCTAATAAACGATATAAAATTGTTAGCGTTTTGTTATATGTTCATCTTGCATAATATATGTACGCATTATGCCGAACTATTTGCACCAACACTTATCCAGTACCGAACCGATTGTAAAATCAGTACTGGATTAGATATTTGACGATGGTGCTACCTAATGCTGCAACAGTACAATAACTCTGATAAAGTACATAAATTTTTAAAATATATTCTTAAAACGTTTCTTTGTGTTAAAATTAAGAAAATGTTTAAAAATTTTTTAATTCTATAAATTTTTAATTTTAATAAATTTTATATAATTTAATTTTAATGAAATTAAAAAAATGTATACGTTAAATATATCAGATAATTTACGTTTTTATATAGAATCACTAAATATTACAACAAAGTCGATGCTTGGCCAATTTAAAATAACCGATTGTTGATTAACATTCTGTTAATCGGTACTGGGGCAGTACTTAGAATTATGATACTGTTGCAGCATTAAGTGCAATTATTGTCAATTTTTAAATGTTGTTTAAATTAAATGTCGGTTGTTATACTGACCAAGTATTCTAACGCTTTTGTTTTGCAGGAAATAGATTGCATTTGAAAGGAACGGAAATAACATCGAGAGCCTTGACGAAAGGTTTAAACGGTACTGGCGGTGGTATTCTGACTTCGCCGTTTTTCCCGGCTCGATATCCTCGTGACTTGGGTTTGGAATATATCATAACGTGTCCCAGCGAAGCCTCTTCCTGTCGCATTAGGTTATTGTTTAGCGACTTTCAATTAGCGACGGTTTCCATAATAGAGGTGCATTTTTAATTATCTTTTAACTAAGCTTGCACAAGCACACAAAAAATTGTTGTTTGCACACAAAAATTGTGTATGTTTAAATTGAACTAAAAAGATTTACAAACATTTTGCTGTATTTTAATGTTTGCATATCTAACATTTATTGTAATCAGTTCTATGATTGGAACGGACAACGTTTGGACGTGAGTAGTGGTGCGCGATTTCGGCCGCCAGTGATAGTAAGCTCTGGTCCGTCGTTGCTAATAAGATTCTATGCAAATGGTGGTACCGGTCTTGGTTACAAAGCTTTTTATTCTTTCGTCATTGGTCATACGTATGATAAATCCATACAACCGATCACCGACTGTGGTGGATACGTAGAAAATCTGGGTGGCACCATCACGATGATAAATATGGTCGATCGAGGAGTAAAGATTTACGATTGTGTTTGGCTAATTAGACCACCTAAGAGTTTCTTACATATGAAGACGCACATGTATTTGAAAGTAGTGGGTTTTGCTGATATGGGTATGTTGCAAAATAAAACATTTTATTAAAATATCAAACATTATGTTTCTATAAATGTTCTGTAAAAAATAAGCAAAACAAAAGAAATTATCAAAAATGATAAAAATTAAATATAAAATTTGCTTCGACTTTTATTTTATTTTAATAAATTTAAACTAGTCATTCATATATTGCAATTATACAAAAAAAGAAGGATGTATGTAGACTCAAATGAAGTCTAAGGTCGATATATTCATGTCAATACTCAAAATGATCTTAAATATAAGGCTCAATTATGAATACCAATTTAATTTTGCGAATTTTGTTGTGAAAAGACGAAAAGAAATAGAGAAATCATGTTTATTAAATTTTATTATAAAGCTTTTATTTTCTGTTATTGGAAATTTAAATAATTTTATTAAAAAATAAATAGCGAAAATTTACAGTTAAGTGTTTTGACTAATTTATGATAGAACCGCACGTTGAAGATGATTATCTTACGCGTTTGTAATTTTGAAAGAAAACTTGTGGAAGCAATATTGTCAATGGTAAAAATATTGAAATTACATTATTTTATTTTTATTACATTTCTTTTTTTAAAGACCATCAACTTTTATTTGCTCCTATAATTTATAGAATAATAGATGATAATCTTATGATATTATTATAATATTATTATTTAAGTTCTATCTGGATTCTTGGATATTAATTTTATTACCTTAATTATTACATTGTTACAAGTCAATACTATATAATATTATGTCACACAGTGTATATGTTCTATGAATGGAAAAGCTTTCATAATTTAAATAGCAACACCATTTTATATAAATCTTTAATATAAAGCATGAATGTGAGAAATAAACAGAATCAGCTTTCTTGTAAATATTGAATTCTTACAATTTTTATTACTTATAGCTGGTAATACGGAATTAATCATCAAGGAAGGTCCGACTTCTGCCCTGATGTTGTTGGAAGTAACTCGACATCCAACGAGTCAATTACAACCACTCATGCACAGGGAACATGTGGTGCCAGTTACCAGCGGATTCTACGTGAGTCTTCGTGGTATATTCGGATCGAGTTCTTACTTGGCCATTGCTTATGCTGCCTTTAGTTACACTGGTAAGTCTGTTTTTAACAATGATAATCGCAAAATAATTATTTTATTTCAATTGAGTTTATATTACTATTACTGTTTGTCTTTGATTGAATTATACATTTTAGATTGTTTTGCAAGCACTGATTTTCTATGCCAAAATCATAGGTGTATTCCAAGTCAACTGAATTGCGACGATTTTGATCATTGCGGTGATAATAGCGATGAACCAGTGAAGTGCTTTCAAGGTATGTATCTTTAATTTCAAATAATTAGATTTGAAATAATGGCAATATAAAAAAATTGCTATTCTATTAAAATGAAATAGACGCTACTTGGAATAGTATTAAAATAATAAGCAAAAAGTATATTTTACTCCTAAAAAATTAATAATCTCAATAGTCGAATCTCTCAAAATGTTATTACAGCTAAAATCCTTATATAATATTACAAAATAATAACAAAATAGTTGCAAAATGATTATTAAAAGTTACTTTTTAATTCTATCTTTTGTACTTTTGACATTTAACGTTGATATGGCTTATTTTATTCGAGTACAGTGCTAATACTAGAGTAACAAATTGTTATAATTATTTTGTATAATTGGATTATAGAACGGCAATAACCATATTAATACATTAGATAATATACTTTGCAGTAGTAGAAATAGTATTACAAATAATATTTGCTGTAATGCTTTAACTAAACGTTTTTTCTTAATTTAGAAAAGTTTTTTAATGGTTTTTAAACGAAAACAATGCATTAAAAAAAATGTTTTATATAAAAATTATACGATTTTAAAGGAACTATCAGACAAGTTATTTAAATTTTGGGTCTATATTTTACTTCAATAAGGTCCAGATTATTTTTTTGAATGGAAACATCTACTTCTTATTACACATTGTATGATGATGTAAAATGTTTTCATAATATCTAGTCTTAGTATACCTTTGGTGATTTTTGTAATTGCTTTTTTGAAAAGGAAAAAATTGTCTTAAAATTAAGTTCCGAAATACAACAATTTTAAGGATAAAATATTGTTTTAAGTCATGCTGTATATAAGTATTTATAAATATAAATTTTATTTTTATAAATTAATTTTGAATAAAATGTCACATACAGATTGGCAAGAGGAGCTACGCAATCACAAATGGCATATGAACAGAGCGAATTATTACTTTTCAAAGACTAATCGATATCCAGATTTGAAAACGGCCATTCTGGTATTCGTTGTTAGTAGCTTTGGTCTGATCGTTCTGATATCGGCGCTTATTATACTACTGTATAGAATAGGAGCAAGAGCTAGACAACAAAGAGAACTACAGTCTCGTCTGGAAACAATCAGCGAACTTCTAGGTATAAATTTGTAATCTCTGTGCGGAAAATACTCGTTTTATTTGAAATTTTGACATTCTTAGTAATTTATTTAAGAGAGAAAATACATTCAAAAATCAAATAAAGAGATAACTATTTTTATAAAAATAATTTTTATAAATTATTAATACTTTACTCAAACAGAATTTTAATTAATATCTTATGTTTTGGTAATTAAATAACATTTTCAATTAGTCAACACGTAAACACGTGTCTTTTTAAAAATAATTTTAAACATATCTATATAAATAAAAATGTAAAATGTTTGTTTTTCATCTAAGATCTCCGTAAGTTATTCACCGATTGCTTTGAAATTTTGACACAACATTGCATTCGTAACCGGGAGTGTTCTTATGGGGTCTGATTTTGGAAATACCGTGTATTTAAAAAATGATAGCCATAATTTAATTTTAAACAATATTTTTTAAATGATATTTTTTTGTAATTTTGACACAACGTTGTATTGAATTTAGTTAGAAGTACGTGAATAAATGAATATTAGATTTATTACTGGTCGTTTCATAAATGCAGGCCTTGAATTTGAGAATGTTTCTTTTAGCGTGTATATGACAATTTAGAATCAATGGCAAAATTTGAAATTTTGACACAATGTTGCATTCGAAAACGGGAGTGTTCTTATGGGGTTTGATTTTGGATATACCGATGTTTCAAAAATGATGGCCATAATTTGAGTGTAAAAAATAGTTTTTCATTAATATTATTGAAATTTTGACACATTGAGACGAGGAGAGACCGTGAGAGACGGGGAGAAACGGGGAGAGACCGGGAGAGACGAGAAGAGACGGGGAAAGATCGGGAGAGACGGGGAGAGACCGGGAGAGACGGGGAGAGATCAGGAGAGACGGGGAGAGACCGGGAGAGACGAGTAGAGACGGGAAGAGACGGGGAGAGACCGGGAGAGACGGGGAGAGACCGGGAGAGACGAGTAGAGACGGGGAAAGATCGGGAGAGACGGGGAGAGACCGGGAGAGACGGGGAGAGATCAGGAGAGACGGGGAGAGACCGGGAGAGACGAGTAGAGACGGGAAGAGACGGGGAGAGACCGGGAGAGACGGGGAGAGATCAGGAGAGACGGGGAGAGACCGGGAGAGACGAGTAGAGACGGGAAGAGACGGGGAGAGACCGGGAGAGTGACAGAGAGAGACCGGGAGAAACGGGGAGAGACGGGGTGAGACCGGGAGAAACCGGGAGAGACCGGGAGAGACCAGGAGAGACGGGAGAGACCGGGAGAAGTGAAGAATGTTTCTATTGTGTTTAAATTAAAGTAAAAAGAAAAATAAAGATGGCTGTTATTTTGAAAAAAAGGAACTTATTTAAAACAGTCTTTTGAATGGATTTTTAAATCCATGGCAACTTTTAGAAAAAAAAATTAGAAGTACGTGAATAAATGAATATTAGATTTGTTAAAAATAGATAAATGCTTATTCAAAAATAAAATAAAAAGAGCAACAGTAAGTCTCTTGAAAGTTAAGCAACGAAAGCAAAGAAATTTTGAAAAAAACGTAGCATAAGAATAGAGAGCCACAGCAACGCAGGGCATAGCTAGTATTTAATAATTATTTATGTAACAAGTGTAAGAAATGCAGGTTTATTCGCACGTGTGAATAATAGCCGATCCGCACGTCTCGCACACAATGGAAGCTTTTTAGCAAGAGACACAAATCGATACAGTAGTAATTTTGTCTTTACCTTTCAAGTCGTCATTAAATAGCTTTAATAAACCATTATAAGCAAAACGTTCGTGTCACTTTGAATAGTTTTTTATATTACAGATGGTGCACGGATCGAAGAAATATCTATTTCGGATGATCCACCTAGCTATGAGGCACCACCGGATTATGACGAAGTCGCGAAACTCTTTTTGTCGAAGAAGGCTCAATGCTTGAATCGAGAGAATGACAGAGCTTGCAACAGAAATCAGTAAGATGCTCCTTTCTTTCATTTTAAATTACATCCAGATTCTAAGGATAATAGAAAAATTGTAATAAAATTAACTTCTTTTATTACAAATTTACGTTATTTTTTATCATAATTTTAATATAACGTTAAAATAATATGTTGATTTTTTTGTTTGGATGTTAAAAAAGATATAACTATGTTTAGATACTTTAGCAAAACCGTTTCTTGCATCTATCCATTAAAATAGTTTATTAACAGTATTCTAGTTTATTAGACTTTGAATTAAAAAAAATAATTTAAAATAATTTTCTGCAAAAAGATATTCCGCAAAGACAAAATCATGATAATTAAATTCTTATTTTTGTAAAACTGTATGATTTCCAAGAATTAAATTTTAACCTTTGCAATTAAGGCACGACGAGGGTGTGAATTCTACTTATTTGATCGTGGAAGGCGCGAGCAATAGTCGTAGCAATCAAACAACTTCGATAATATCAAGAAATAATCGACATGTACTACATACACCCGAGAGTCCACCGCCTCCGTATATAACACCTCCAGGAACTATATTGAGAAACATGAATCTAGCTAGTTTGTCGGCATCGATGAAACAGATTTGTCCTATTCGTCGCACTTGGTTTCGACGCAGCGCGCAATATCCTCAGTCCTCTTGTAGCGATCGTCCATCTCCCGGTGGTTCATTCTTATTCACGAATGCTGAGACTTCTTGTATACGTCGAGCGGATTATGTTGTTTCGGATTCGATAAATCGTCAGTTCGAAAATTCTCCGAAAGAAGTTCGGATTATACATAAAATTGTCCAAGAAAATACTACAGAAGTATTGGAAGAAAATAACCGATCCGTTTCAGAAGAGGAGTCTGATGAACTCGTTGATAAGTATATATAATTTTAAGCTTTTTATACGTATATATCATATTGTATTGTTCAACAAAAAACTTTTTTGTTACATATGCGTTGAAAGTGGTCCCTTTCGTGTCACTTTTTGTGCGCAAAATCGCGGATTTTTTAGTATTTCAACTTTACTATACAGTTTTTATTTTTATATGGATGGCATAATTACCACCCTTGCACCAGTCGCACCTTGCTCATTTCGTGATACGCATATTACGGTAACTCAGAATTACCGATACTTTCGCGTAACCTAATCTAGACTAATCTGTCAATTCGTAAAGTTCTTATAGCATTCAAAGGACCACATTTTAACGAGTAAGTCCCAGATACGCACAGTGTAAAATGGACATAACGAATCAAATTCTATAAATTTATCCTAACTCTAAGTAACTCAGCAATTTGATTGGTGGTTTTTTTCTGTCCGCTTGCATATGCAAAACATGGCAAGTTTTGTTATAAACCAACCATAAAGTCATATTAACATCTTAAGACATTACTTAAGACATTACTATGATCTTAAAATTAAAATCAACGCATTGGTAACAAAAATTGATTTTATTGATACATATAGAAATGGAAAACTTTAGATTGTAGCGAATGTTTGAATATTACTTCAAGTGATTTTACTTCTATTAATGGAGAGATAGTTATACAGTTTAAGAATAAAAGTCATTAAAATAGAAGGAGACAAATCTTGATTAGTCCTTCTGTCAATTCATTCTACTTATTTACTATAATAAATGGTACGATTATTAGCAGACATTTATATATATTTATCTTTCTTGCATTGGAGAAAAATAGAAAGTTTTAATTTCAAATAACCATAACTTGATAAATATAAATTGTACGATCATGAATTAAAATTTATTTGAAAACTCATGAATAGTACTTTTAGATGCCATTGACTTTATTAAGAAACAAATATTCTTTGTTGTATAAAAATGTTAAAAATAGTACCAAAAAAATTTTATCTTTATTTATTCAAAATTCTGATTGCTACGCAAATTCTGATGATGACATTATATTCAGAACGAAAAAATCTTTGAATTATTTACTATGATACTTTAGAGAGAATTTGTTGAACAGTGTTATTTTTCTTATTGCTATCATATAACTATATAACACATTATTTAAAGAGTTGACAGTTTGGACGGAAGAAACGTCAATTGTTCCTGTGAGGGTGCATGCGGTTGTGCTATTAGCTGTATTAATCTGCAAGATCTTCCAATCAACCCGTCAATTTCTGTAACAAGTGTCGAAGATCGTGAAATATAGAAATTAAAACAAACAGCAATTATATCCATGAAAAAGCATCAAGAGGATAATTTTTCTATTTCGAGAAGTACTATCATTAAACTTTGGGGTTCTAAGCTGGCGAAACCATCCCATCATAACACCAATTTGACAGTCGCCTTATCATCTTGTAACACTTGGCGTCGTTCCTCCAAAAAATTCTCTCATGTGTTGGTAAGATCACGATCAGTAACAGTTTTGACAAACTACAAGATGATTTTGAGATTTTTATCGGAAGTGGCTAGCAATACCGAATGTACCATTCCCAGAAAAATGTCAAACACATTGAGCAATACATCGAAGAGTGTTATTGGCTATCGAGAATATTACAATGACCGGCGATACTTTAGCTGTGACTTGGACAGTATATATGGTAGCATCAAGGTTCTCGATCTGGTGCATAGAAATTTCATTGTAGAAGGCCACGAATATTGACAATCAATCATAATACTATTTGGTACATTGAAACACGGACCTACATATAATTTAATCGCATCGTCGCAGCAAAGGAAAAGAGAAGTATATACGCTCTTGTACTTGGTGTTCTAGCGAAGACGTCTTGTCTAATTAATTCATTTGATGGAACAAATTTACAACAGAAAGGTAATCGAGTTTATGTAACTATGTTAATTTTTTTATTAATGTGATAATTAAAAAAAATATATTATTGACCTGTGTACGTATATATAATTTATTAAAAATTTGGGAGGACTTCAATGGTCTACAAATTAATTGCCAACAGCATCGATTCCTAATAGAGCATTCGCTAATAAATCTTTTGCGCACACGTAAAAAGAGGATCCTAAAATTAATTACCATTTTTTATTAAAAATATCTTTAAATTAATTTCACAGAAATTTTTTAACATAGTCAAAGTACGCATAATAATAAAAAAGCAAAAAAATAAAATCATGTTAATAACACAAAATTTAATTTTTAAGAATTAAAATTTCTTTTATTATTGACATAAAATTACTATTTAGTTTCTTCAATCTTGTGCGAAATTTGATTATGTACAAAAACTTTTAGCTCCATAAAACCAACTCAAAGATATTTTATAAAAAAATATTTTGAAATTGTTTTTTTCTAAATTTTTTGTGGGCTTCTAATCTTAGTTTTAATTGTATTTACAATATTATTTGTCATGTAGATTTTGTATATTAAGCAAATATATACTATCGTAAAGTGATAGCAATTATCGACAGTACTAAAAATAAATTATGTTTTTAATATAAATCGATTATTTTTCCCTATATTTTTATGCTTTAATTTTATAAGACTTCTACATTTCTATAAAGCTAATTACGAGAATAGTTTAAAATAGGGAATGTCGATGTAACAAACGACTTTAGGATCACATTTTTTGAACTTAAATATTTATGAAACTTTCCCTAGATTATTTTTTCTCTAATGAATAGAGTTTCAATTAAAAAGAATGTTTCAATGCTTTTACATCGCTAATTTAAGTGTGTATAGGTAGGAACAAAAATAAGATGTAGGGTCTAAGGGTTAAAAATATTGATATTTACGCAAATAATTTCGAAGTAATATTACAGTAAAATTATAACAATATGGTAACTTATCTTACAACTCAAACATTACTTATGTCTAAAAGATGTCTTAAAAATATTAAAATAATATTGCTGCTTAGACAAATTGGTTAAATAAAGTGAAGCATCTATTTTATAATATTGGATCAATATTGGACTAATGCTTTTACATTACAGTGGAACCCCGCGTTAACGTACTCCGCGTTAGCGGAAATTATCCCCTCCATATGCACTCGGCCCATATGAGTAGCGTGTGTGGGGATAGCAATGTAGTCACGTAGTATGTAAGCAGTTACGACGTATTCTTAAAAATTTGTGCAAGATTTTAATGTGTAATTAATTCATTTAAGATTAAGAAATGGCTAATATTTTTTTAAATTTAAGAATTTATATATTATTTTGTCTACATGGTTATTAAAAATTGTCTCAAAAAATTGTTTCAAAATATTATTCGTGTAATACAAATAAAAATATATTTTTATATAAATTTTTATTTGAAAAATTCACGCACATGTAAATAAAATAGCCAACACTAATTTAAAATAAATTGTTTAATGCAATCACATAAAAAAAGGAACACCGATTGCAATCAAAGCTGGATTTCTAATTTGATAATATTTTATTTATAAATTATATGTTAGAAAATAATAATAAATTAGAAGTGTAGGAAATATAAAATATTCGGGAATATAATTTAAAGGTACGAGATGTGAGTTTTTCGGACGGCTATAGATACGATTGACTTAATCTGAGACGCTCTGCTTGCAATTTTATGATCGAATACATTTAGTCTTAAGCGTAAACATTAACTGGTTAGATGGCAATACCGTTACGTCCCTGAATTTCACGGAGTGGGAGTGAAACCAAGCAATAGGAGATAACCCCGCGTTAGCGGATGAGAGCCCCGAACAGTCCGCGTTAGCGGATGAGAGCCCCGAACAGTCCGCTAACGCGGGGTTCCACTGTACTTCTTAATATTGCGCCAATATTTTGCGATACTAGGGGTATTTTTTTTACAAGTTTTTATATGTTAAACACACACATGTATACATATATAATATATATTTACACATGTATATACATATACATACATATATATAATAATAAAAATAATCTTTTAATAAAAATTAAAAATATTTTTTTTTTCAATTAAAACTTAAAAAAATGTTATTATAAAAATTTATTATAAAGTACTTTTATAACTACTTACCCTTTATTTAAAAATGTTTTCTATCTTTTATAGTTTTGATAATATTTGCTTAAAGAAGAAAGCAATTTTTTCAAAGAATATTTTATTCTTTTAATATTTGTTATGCATACATATCATTACAATAGATGTTATCAGAAGGATGAAATATGTATGCATAGACAAGAAGTGTTCATGGATTATCACGTGGCGTTAGGATGCGTACAGGTTTCGAAGTCAAGCAACGTCGGCGATGGTTGACACTTGGATGGGTGACCATTTTTTCAGATATAGAGATTAAACATGCTTTAACGGGTACGACTGTGGCTTGGCTGAAACATGTTGTTATAGTCTTCTTTCTCTTACAAGATTACCGTAAAAATAATTAGAATTTTTTATTTTTTGTTCGTTTTTTTTTCAATTTTTAGAAACTCTCAAGAATACTTAGAAATATTCAAAAATTTTCTAAATTAATCAAAATTTTTTATTTTTAAAGTTTTTCCGAGAAATGTTTTAATTTTTATAAAAAATCGGAATATTTATCAGAAATCCTGAAAAAAATTTTTTTAATTTCGACAAATTTTTTCACTAGGGTATATTACGATATATCAGGAAATCCCTTGGACATCCTCTGGATATCGTTTAAGATATCTACAGGATGTCAAATTGGTGGACATTTGTGCATCCCTTGGATATCGCAGATGGTCTACGGATATCCAACGATATTGCGATATCCCAAAATGACATCCCAGGGACATCCCTAGGATAAAGTGTGCTGTGTGGGATAATATCCTTACTAAATGATTCTTTTTAGTAAACAGTTTTTCCTATATTGTAAATATAACTATATTCATTATCAAAAAGACGGCAACAAAATTGTTATCAACGTAACGAGATTTTTAATTGTTATTTATAATTTTATGATTATTTTGTTATTAATACTAATTAATATAAAATTAATAATTATATACAATGATTATTACAAAATGAAAATTATTTACTAAGAATAATAACAACATTAAAGATTCAGAACGGTTTTTTTATTTAACTTCCAATACAAAATTTTTTTATCTAAACTTATTGCACAGTTCACTTTTTCTCTTTTTGAAAGAAACGCAAGAACTTGTAAGAAGTTCAGCCAAAATAGGATTATATATACATATATATATGCATAAATTTAACTTTTTGCCAGGTTGTACCATAAAGGGACAAGGATACCTCCTCTTAGGACCCTCTTTGTCGGATCGCGACACTAGCGCTCGCACTCATTCCAATATGATCTTTTATAGTATTGTCGAAAAGACAACTTAGAAAAGACGTCTTTTCGTCAACTTTTTATAGTTGTCTTTTCGGCAAAGGAAAAAGTGGACTAAAAGATATCTTTCCGCTCGTCCAATTGGCGAAAGCAACATGCCACGTGCGGATTTGCCCGCTAGTTAGTGCGCGGCGCCGTCGATAGGCGACTTAATTTTCTCGGGAGCAAAGTGCAGCCGACCGGTTACATAAAGATCACCCGCAGCGTGGTTAAGACAAGCAAAAATTTATAGCTTCTTGTTCTGTCCGATGTGGAAGAAGGCTGCTACAATATTTTTATGATTTAAGCCTTTGGCACACGATACGATTTTTCATGCTAGATCGCATACGAAGCGTCTTACTATGTATCTTCATTGGCTTACGATTGTTGACATAATCATCCGAGCCAATCAGGACACATATTAAGATGCCTCGTATGCGATCGAACATGAAAAATCGTATCGTGTGCCGAAGGCTTTATACTCATTTTAATTGAGCAAACGATTTACTACAAGAAAAGTGAATCGTTTGAGTGAAGCCCGATTGCGCACGTAAGCGATTGGACACAGTAGTGTTTCCCGATTGGACACGGACCCGATTGTACACGGATCCGATTCACACGGACCCGATTGCGCACCGACTTGTTTGCACAAGGACCCGATTGGACACAGTCTCGATTGCACACAATCCCGATCGGACACGGACTTGATTGGACACAGACCCGATTGGACACGGATCCGATTGGACACGGATCCGATTGCACATCGACCCATTTGCACACGGACCCGATTGCACATGGACCCGATTGCGCACCGACCCGATTGCGCACCGACCCGATTGCGCACCGACCCGATTGAACACGACCCGTTTGCACACGAACCCGATTGCACACGGACCCGATTGCGCACCGACCCGTTTGCACACAGACCCGATTACACAAGATACGATTCCGCATCGCAGAATAATGCAAAAACAACCTAGATAACACAGAAAATTTAGCATAAATTTTTATAAATATTTTACAAATTTATTTTTAAAAAACATTTTTTAAAAGTAATATAATCGTTTTTTATAAATTATTTAGAAATAATACAAAAATTATTATTAACAATATATAAATTATATTTTTAAAATGTACTGAAAAATATTTATGGTATATAAACTCAAAATATATTTTGAATTATAATAGCATAAATATTTATTTTTAATATTTTCATAAATATCAATTTTTTTATACTTGGCAAACTCAGACATAAAAATACGTACAAAATATTTATTATAATATTTTTCTTTCTTATACATATTTTATAGTCGCAAACTCATGTGGTGCAGGAAATGCTTTGTGCGCGCGCACGCACACACACACACACACACACACACACACACACACACACACACACACACACACACACACACACACACACACACACACACACACACACACACACGGGGGATGCGAGGGGGGCTTCGCCCCCCTCCCGCACCCACCCCGTCCAAGTCGCTAACCCGTGTACTATCTGCAATGCGGAATCGTATCGTGCGCAATCAGATCCGTGTGCAATCGGGTCGGTGCGCAATTGAGTCCGTGTGCAATCGGGTCGGTGCGCAATCGGATCCGTGTGCAATCGGGTCGGTGCACAATCAAGTCCATGTGCAAACGGGTCGGTGCGCAATCGGGTCCGTGTGCAAGGGACTGTGTCCAATCGGGCAATACTACTGTGTCCAATCACATAAAGAGTTCACTTATCGACCGAAAAATTCATTTTTGTAAGAAGTGAGATGTCACGCCACTTCGAGTGGCCGTATTTTCACTATCGCTAAGACGATTAAAGGCTCCGGCAGACCAGCGCGATTATGCGATATCCAATGAAAGCTCTGCTTTATTGGGGGAAAAAAAAGCTCTTATTGGATATCGCACGTCGTGCGTCGCAAAATAGCGCTACTAGTCTGTTGGAGCCCTAAAGATGTCTAATATCAGACGTCTTGTAGTCATCGGCTATAAGATGACTTTTTGTAGGACATAAGACGTTTGTTTTTAGTAGCTGCACTGCTGTACTAGTGCAATAAGTTAGAATGAGAAAAAATATATTTGTTTTATTCTAACTTATTGCACTAGTGCAGCAGTACAGCGACAAAGAGCAGGGGCTCGATTCTTGAATTTATTCGCAAGAGAAACGTATTCGCAAATTCTGTTCTTACAGAAAAGTTAGAAATTTATTGGCTATCGTATGGCTATTAACCAATAAACTTACAACTTTCTGTTAGAGCGAGTATTTGCGTATACGTTTCTCTTGCGAATGACTTCAAGAATCGAGCCACTGGCCTAAGTCGTCTTTTAGTCGTCTTTTCGTCGACTATAAGCTCTACCTAAAAGATGTTCATGATGAAAATTTGTCATCTTTTAGTTGTCTGTTAGACGTCTTTGTGCTGTCCGGGTGGATTCCTTTGTTTTTACTGACTTTTCGATCTTCGAAGCAAGAGGCTGTTGGAGCGACGCCGGCAGAAATGTATTCTGGTCAGGACCTTCGTCTGCTTTTGGATCTTTTTAGGGGTTGTTCACCTTTAAAAGTGGAAGAGGAGGGAGAAGGTAATTTTATTTCCGGACTCAGGAATAGGCTTGATACAATTCATCGTTTCGCCCGACGTCTTCAAATTAATTCCAAGAACGCAAAGTTTTGATATGATCGACGAACGAGACGGGTATTCTTCGAACTGGGACAGAAAATCTAGTTTTATAATCTTCGACGTGTTACAGGAAGAGCTTCGAAATTGCAAAGTCCTTGGGAGGGACCTTGGAAAATTAAGAAGAGACTGGGAGATATTTTATATAGTATAGAGAAATCTTCTCATAAAAAAATAAAGTTGTGCATGCCAATCATTTAGCTCTTTTTTACAAAAGAGATTAGGGTACTTCTGTTAACAAAGCCGATACGAGTCTGAGCCTGTACGCGTGCGTGTTGAAAGATGTTTTTTTTTTAGTTTACGTTCTGGTTTTTTTGTTTGTTTTCTTTTAAATTGTTTCAGATACGTTCGAGTTGGGAGTACTGGGACTGCGTTTCTCACGGTTTTTGACCGTGGTTTTTCCGTAGGACATAGGGCGAATGCCGAGACAGGGGACAGGGAGCTTAAAGAGCGTAGAGTCCACGGAAGCTAATTTCCTCCTCCGTGATCCCAAAGAAAGAAGAAAGAAGCGCTCAAGACCCGGCGCAAGGGGGAGCATCCCAGATGCGCCCAGATCGAAACAGCAGGACACCACCAATCAGATTGCTGAGTTAGTTAAAGTTGGGATAAATTTATAGAATTTGATTGATGGTATTTCGATCTGTGCGCATCTGGGACTCGCGCAAAAAAGCAAGAAGCGTTCAAGGCTCAAGATGCAAGAGCACAGGCAGCGGAAACTGGAATCGGGCGCGCGAATCTCCGTGCGGTCTGGCCAGCTCTTCGCGGGAGAATGTTCGAGGGGATCTAGTTGGAGGGAGACTTTTGTGGCCCGGTAACCCGTTGCAGCAGCACAGGGAGGGCAACAAATCGTAGGACCCTGTGAAACCTTCTTTGAAGAACGCGACAAACTGCCTCTCGGAACCATGGTGGACGTATAAAAGGTGAGGGGGATAATGAATTTGGGGAATAATAAAAGTATATTTTTATAATATACATGGTTTATTCTATCAAAATAATCCTTTTTCAGGCCTATCATTTGGTTTTAGAAAATTTAAATGAGTAGATAAATAAGAGATTAAGTGGTCTATATTTAGGGTATGAGCCTAATAGCTTATGTTAGCTTACTTATTTTATTATTTTTATTTTATGTATTTAAAAAAATTAGTTTTTAAGTATTATATATTTGTATGTGATAGGGGGAAAATTAAAGGGAGGTTTTGATTAATAGATTGATTAAATTTTAGTTTAATAAAAATAATTCATTTACATTGAGATTTTAAAGGAAATTAAAAAATTTCCTTTAAAATTGCGCATAATGGCGGCATGTGGAGTGGAACCGAAATTTCAACCAATCAGATTTTACCCATTTAGAAACGCGCGTATTTAAAACGTAAATGACTAATCAGAAATAAGAACATAGTATTAATATGTATATAATATATACATATTTGAAGTAAAAATATATGTGTATTCATAAATATTAACATGAACTCATATTGCTCACTACTGAAAACTAATAAACAATACAATATTAAAACAATGTAACAGAAAATAAAACTTATAAATAACTAAAAATGTGAGAAATATATATAGTGTTATTTAAATATTAAGTTTACGTTTACTTATGTAAGCTTACTTATTATTTTTCTCCAATTCTAATATCAATAGATCCTTCTCCGCCATGATAAGGCGGAAATTGTGTTGTTGTTTGTTTGTCATTGTTATTATTGTTATTATTATTATTATTATTATTATTATTATAAGTTTCTGTTGTTGTTGGAAGTGGCAATGGTGTTTGATTTTTATCAGAGTTCGAAGTTTCTTGGATAATGATGATTGGCTGAGTCCAATAGTTTCCGCGATGATGCTCTCCTTGGTGCCCTGGTGGAACATTATGCCATTGCCACCACGGTCCTCTACCGGGATGCTGTTGCGGCGTATGTCGCGTATTATCGGAGGCAATAATCATCTACAAAACATGAGATGTGTTTTTTAAACCATACTTATGTTTAATTAGAATCATATTAATGTTTATAGTTATATTGCTGTATGCAGTTTTTATGTTGCAATGTTTTTTTAATTTAAAAATGTTTTGAAAGTTTTGTCAGATATTTACCAAATTCAATTAATAACTTTAATTGACTATTTTTCGCTCATCGATTTTTTCCGATTAATATTTATACTAAGAATTTTTTTCTAAGTTTTGGAAAATATTATTGTAGAATGAGGTTCTTTAACCAAAATGCTGTAAAGATACTTTTAAAAAAGTATTAGGACGTTGAATAAGTTCTCGCTATTTTCCAATTGATGGCATTACCAGAACTGTTTGTGTATAGTTTAAGATGGTGACGCATTTATACAGAAGTACTATATAAGCAAGCTTGAAATTCAGTATATGTCATTTCGCCGAAGTGTAAACAACTTTGTTTTTCATAGTGTTAAACATGTCAAATTTCGTGCCAAAAAAAGAGTATTTGCGGGGAATTTTATTGCACTACTTTATTCAAAAAAGATCTTCAGTTGAAGCACTAGAATTCTTGTTAAGACTTACGGCGACCATGCTCTGTCGGAAACAACATGCAGAGATTGGTTTAGACGCTTCAAAAATAATGATTTTGATGTTAAAGATAAAAAACGCTCTGACGCACTGAAAAAGTTTGAAGACGAAGAATTAGAGGTATTACTCCATAAAAACCCATCACGGAAGATTGTTACCGACTACAATTGATGCGTTTGAGCCGAACATTGAAAGAAAAACGGTCGTTATACGAGCAGAGACACGAGAAAGTGATTTTGCAGCATGACAATGCTCGACCACATGTTGCAAAACTGGTGAAAATCTACTTGGAAACGCTTAAATGGGGAGTCCTATTCATAGACTTACTAGAATAGACTGCTTATAAAGGTAATAAGGGTATCCATCACTAAAAAAAGGATAACTGTCGTTAATATGAGGTTCTATTTTTTTCTAATGCAGAACAGTGGGGAAGAGGAGCGTCCGAAATGGCCATGTTCAAAATGGAAGCGTCCCAGATGCGCACAGTAACAAACGGACACCACCAATCAGATTGCTGGGTTGGTTAGGGTTAGGATGAATTTATAGAATTTGATTGGTGGTGTCTGTTTGTTACTGTGCGCATCTGGGACTCACTCTTCGAAATGGCCACGCGTAAATTTGACCACGTTCGAAATGGCTACGTTCGGAATGGCCACGAGAAATATTGCACGTGGTTCAATTTGCCCACGTTCGAAACGGCCACGAGAAATATTGCACGGAGTTCAATTTGCCCACGTTCGAAACGGCCACGTTCGGAATGGCCACGTACGTTTTACATAATTTCCAGTACAATGCACATGGGTTAGCGACTTGGACGGAGTGGGTGCGGGAGGGGGGCCGAAGGGCCCCCCTTAAACGCGCGCGCGTGTGTGTGTATGTGTGTGTGCAAAGCATTCTCTGCACCACATGGGTTTGCAACTTTCCGCAAAACAAGAAAAAATCATTCCAAACGTGGCTATTACGAACGTGGTAATTTTAAACGTGGCCATTTCGAATGTGGTCAAATTTACGCGTGGCTATTTCGAAAATAGGCAAATTATATCCACTCGTGGGGAAGCATAACGACCAATAACGGTGTCGGAGTGTGAGCGTGTCGTCGATGTGAGCTTCATGTGAGATCGGATGATCAAAATGAATATTTTGGCATTAGTGAGTCTAACGTATGAATAATTTTATTTAAACAATTGAAATAATAGTGTTGAGTTGCTGCATATGCGAAGTAGAATATGAAAAGGGCCTTTCTCGCTGCTACAAAGTTACGCCTACTAGAAAGAGATAGCAACCCATATTAACAACAGTTATCCTTTTCTCATTGTCAGTGACAGGTACCCTCATCACCGTTTTTTCATATATGTAATACTCATATATTGCTAACTGGGCTCGGAAGAGGGTGAAAACATTACGGTGCGACTTGATGTACTTTGACAGTTTTGCACACGCGCAAAAGTCGCTCCCGCTATCGCGCGTCCCGCGCGTGCCTGCTAACCATGTGCTACGTTTGTGCACAACGACGCAGGTACATGATTTTCACTACATCTATCTCTCTTTGATTTCACTCACTCCTCCTATGGGATAAGTCCGACATTAGCAATATAGTCTTATTACATATATGCGTTTTTCCATCACATAAGTAGTCTATTCTATTAAGTCTATGGTCCTATCCCACCCGCCATATTCACCGGACATTGTTCCTTCTGACTACCACTTGTTCCGATCGATGGTACATGGCCTAGCTGAGCAGCACTTCGATTCTTAAGATGCCAAAAAATGGGTCGACTCTTGGATAGCCTCAAAAGACGTATTGTTTTTCCGACGTGAAATTCAAATGCTGCCAGAAAAATGAGAAAAAGTAGTGGCTAGCGATGGATAATACTTCCCTGCTCAAGAAAAAAAATACAACTGTATAAAACATTATTCAACATCAATGATAACTTATATAGCTATATCCAGTTCTATCAAGAGCTTTTCGAGCAATGATAGAATTTCTATCATGTTCAATCATGTGTGACCAGTTTTGTAATTCTATCATAATTATCTGATTGTTTATTACGATTATATCATACACAACCTATCTGGATGCAGTCACATGAAGCCAACGTACAGCGTACCGGCGTATGGCGTAAAGGAATTAGACCAATCACAATTAAGGTTTTGAAGACGCCCGTTTTGTTAGCACAGACATTGGTTTAATTCCTTTACGCCATACACCGGTACGCTGTACGCTGGCCCCATGTGACTGCATCCTCAGGTTGCATTCAGGATTTATAATAAAGAAAATTTCGTACTCATAATTAAGGTTAATATGAAAAACATAATTTACTGATTATTATATTGTATATGAAAATCTACTTTGAAAATTACATCATAGTTTATGGGGACTATGTCATACAAATTCTATTAAGTTCTGTCCGTCTCTTACGATAAAAGGGATTGCACTAGTGCGCACTGAGTGCGCCCTTATTTAGTGCAGTTTAGTTTTTCCCATTCTGAATACAAGGCAACAGAATACGAAACACTAAACGAGGGCGCACTGGTGCACCTAATCGAATTCGCCATTAAAGTCGATTTCACCGAAACTTAAGCGAGTTTGGCCTCAACAATAAAGGTTGACATGAAAAACGTGATATACTGTCCACTATATTATATTTGAAAAACTGTATATCGGATTATTATTACCCAGAATGATTGACAATTTGTCTGGAATATGTGATCGGCAATAGGAAAAACCGCAACTAAATCTCGGATTCAACATCATAGAAATATTTTCTATCAAGTTCTATCTTTTTTTTTAGCAGGGTTTAGATGACAGTTTTTTTACTGATTTTTAAAAATAAAGCATTAATTTTCATGAAAAAACAGCGAGAACTTATTTAACCTTCTAATAAAAATTACCAAAAATTCTTAAATAAAAATGTGAATAAGGTACGAAGAAAAAATATTTTTAACATTAAGAAAATTATCTAATTTATATTAAGTTTTACAATAAATATACTCTGAGACCAAAAACAAGCAAAAAATAAAAGTGTTGTATATAAAAGTCTTTCTAAAACAATTTGAATATTAATTTCATGCTATAATGTCTAATAATTTAATTAATTTTAACTTTACTGATTGTGAGTCTTTTTCTAAGCAATACTTTGCTACAATCAATAAATTGGGAGCGTCCCAGATGCGCACAGTAATAAACGGACACAGCAGACTGTGTGAAACGGACACAGTAACAAACGGACACAGACCAAACGGACACAGTAATAAACGGACACAGTAACAAACGGACACAGTGCGAAACAGACACAGTAACAAACGGACACAATAATAAACGGACACAGTAACAAACGGACACAGATCAAATGCGCACACTGCACATGCGCACGGACCAAATGCAATCCATGTACATTGCAAGCAGAGTAAAGTCCACATAGGTTAGCGACTTGGACGGGGTGGGTGCGGGAGGGGGGTCGAAGGCCCCCCTTGCACCCGCCATGTGTTTGTGTGTGTGTGTGTGTGTGCGTGTGTGTGCGTGTGCGTGTGCGTGTGCGTGTGCGTGCAAAGCATTCACTGCATCACATGTTTGCGACTTTCCGTGTGTGCATTTGGTCCGTGCGCATGTGCAGTGTGCGCATTTGGTCTGTGTCCGTTTATTACTGTATCCGTTTGTTACTGTGTCCGTTTGTTACTGTGTCCGTTTATTACTGTGTCCGTTTGGTTTGTGTCCGTTTATTACTGTGTCCGTTTCACTCAGCCTGCTGTGTCCGTTTATTACTGTGCGCATCTGGAACTCACTCAATAAATTCAATATCATCCTCAACAGTAAGTATAATCTAGTATGAGTATAATATAATTTAATAATATAAAATTGTTAAATTGACCCTCGGAGAACACATAGGGTCAATTTGACCCTTACCTCGAATTTGATTGTAAATATCTTGAAAGCATTTTGGAAATTGGCGGACCTGAGACCTTCTACATGTAATAACTATATGTTAAGAATAATAAAGATGCTCCTTTTGTACAGCGCAACACCTAATAGGTGTTGGGGATTATTCTAAGTCGGTGCAGGGTCATTCTGACTTTGTTGTGTACTAAGCGTCGGTTTTTCAATAGTGAGCACGATGGCATATAGTTTGCGGCCACGTATTCAGAATGCCTTAATGTCGAGCAAGAATATTTCGATGGCAATAGTTCTTCTGAAGAGGATAATGTGTCAGTACAGTCAAACATTGACACGTCGTATTCAGATTATAGTGAAGCCGACGCTGACGATAAATAAGTTAACTTTTATCACAAGTCATTGTAATAATGAAGTATTCACATATATGTAATAAGAAATAAATTTTTCTAAAATTTTTTCACAAAAATGTTTGATTTTTTTTACCTTAAAAACCACTTTCATTGCCTAACAAAATAAATACCTTTTTTTAAGGTACACTGAAGTACAATTTTTTTCTTGATTCTACTACATTTCAAGAATACACACCTAAATTTTTAGCCAGAAATATTTAAAAAAATAAAAAAATACAATTTTTTTCGTAAATTACATTTTTTTCAAAAAATAATTTTTTTGTGAATTTTTTTAAATATGTAAATAATTCCAACAGCACTTTTTATTTATATCAATTGATTTAACAATGTTCCAAGTGTATTTGGAAATTTTTTCAAGCTGATTACACTCGTTAATTTAAAATGGTGAATCAAAGTGGAGGGTCAGATTGACCTACAGTGTTCTTCGTGATCGAAAAAATAGGTGTGTTCTTCGAGGGTTAATAAATGTGAAGCACAACTATTTGCTTATTAAATTATAGTATGTTTTATCTATAGTGTCCATGAATAACTCAATTAATAAACTCTAGGTAGAAACTCACCTTAAGGTTAAAGATGAGCGAAAAATAAGTGTTGTATATAAAAATTATTTTCTAAAATAATTAGTATACTACTTTCATACATAATACAATCTAACGATTTATATTGAATGTATTGTCATTTTAATCAATATGACATCATTATTGAAATAAAATCACTTTTAAAACAAAATAAGGAAATAAATTTTGTTTATTTTTGAATGTCGTGTTGTGGTAGTATTTAATATAACTATATTCTAATAGAAAAAGAAACTAATAATGTTTCTTGACAAATATTGTTTCTTAATTATGTAATATGCAATAATTTAAATAAGGTTGAAAAATGATGCTATATGATTGTAACTACAATAATTAAGTGCATACCATATCTTTCGTCCTTGGGTTTTGGCATACCCATTCAATGTCAGAACTGAATCCATTGTTTTGATTTTCTATATGTTGTGGATACTGCTGTGGATATTGCTGTGGATATGCCCAAGGTGGACCACGATTAGGATTGTTTCCTCTTCCATCTTGGAAAGTCTGCCATCCTGGATGAGATTGAGCTTCAATAGCGAGCAATGCGACAATGACCAACAGTATCTTCATCATCTATCGTTTAAAGAAAGAATTTATTTTGTACATAATATGTAAAAAATATATATATTTATAAATGTTAATATATTTTTTTAAATTTTTGTAAATTTTTCTGTTAAGATTAATTCTATAGAGCAATGGAAATTTGGGATATATTGAAATCACCGTGGATATATGAAATAATTTGTGTATGTGGATGCGTGCGCGCGCTTGCGCATATGTATATATGCATATACTATATATGTTCAAGGTTTTACTATGCAACAATCACAAATATTTTACAAGTAAGATTATATTTCACTTAAATTTGCGATGTCTCTATATTTCCTTAAATGCGGACATTAGTATATCTTATATTAATATCTCTTATATGTCCAAAGTCTTATAGAATATCTTTAAATATCTTGAAAATTGCAAAATCCTGAAAGGATATCTTGATAAGATTCTATCGATTTCTTTTGTTGCAGTGTAATATAAGTCAGTGTCTGTAAAATATTTGATTCATATTTGTAAATTATTAACCAATAAACTATTATTGTCAATTAATACTTAAATTATTGCCAAAATATTAATTGCAAATAATTATAGAATATTTTAGATTATATGTATATGTATATACTAATATATTAAAGATATGCGTAAAGATATAATACTAAAGAATGATTTTTTGTTTCCTTAATTATATCTTATATACATATATGATATAATCCTTTTGTAAATTATAATAAATTTATTAAGTCTTGAAATAATTTTGTACAAATCACAATTTTTCAACTACACAGCACCTTATAAACTGTAGGAATTTTATGAATTTAGATTATTTTTAAGTTTTTATTAATTTATATAAAAAGGATTAATATACAATATTTTTTATTACAAAATTTAATAATAAGAAAACAGTCTTTGAGTTTGCGGATTGATCGTAGCTTCGCTTTACTTACAATAGTACTGACACAATATCAACGAAGGAATTGCCAGAAAGCCGCGATTAACAGGGAAAAACCGTACCAGCTAATGAACTATCATTACAGAGTCGTTTCCTTATAAAGCAATTTATTGACACGTAACCTCTGCTCATCCGGTGTCCGATGAATTTCATTAACACGTTGAACGCACATTATTCATATATGGATGATGGATAAGTTACTGCGGAGTTCGCAGATATGGATGAGTTTTCTTCACTTAATTTTAGCATGACTTTACAAATAATTTGTCAAAGTTTTTAATACTAACAAAGATATTTAATAGATGATTTGCGACAAATCACGGATTTAAGTCCTACAGTAACCATACAATTTATGCTGCGCGATCAACGTGTTAATATTCGTAATAATATTAATCAACTGAAGTGGGAATTTTGATTCATGAATGACATCAGCATATACATTACGACGCGCATTACACGATGTATATGTATAATATATACACACAAGATATAATTATAGATTATTTTGATTAGGAATCCCTTTTCTTTCTCACAGTGATTTGTTGATATAATACTGATTTAAAATTCTGAGTGAACCAATATCGCGAATTGCTTTAGCTGCCACTATTAAACATTGATATCACGGTTCATTGCCACGTCACCATTGCATGTTCGATGTACGAAAGGTCAACGAATGTCATCATGCTGATTTACATCGCGTTTTTCTTCTGTCTAAAACAAATACCACTAAGGAAAGAATTTATTAGAATTTAAAAAATATATTTTTTTGAATTGTTTTTCTTAAGTAAAAGAAATATTAGTTTAATTTAAAAAGACAATTTATAAATTTAACGATATATATATTTTTAAATACATAAAGTGATTTTTGTAATTATGATTTTTATAATTCTAATAAAGATTTTGTTAATTTAAAAATTCTGTATTATACTATAATTATTATATTATAATAATCCTGTATAAAATAAAATAAAAAATTTTTTTTATAAAATAATTTTTTTAATGTGAAAAGTGTAATTAAATAAATATTTATTTTTTTAATAAACTAAATTTAATTAAACTTGTAAATTTAAAGAAATTATTTATTTATGTAAAAAAATTTATTTTTCTTGTTTTAAATAAAGAGTTCTTTTACTTAACTAAATAAAATCTTTTAATACAAAAAATTTCTATATAAATCTCTAACTCTAAATTTTTAATGCTTTATGGTTCATTATTGATATATTTTGATGATTACGCAATAAATAGAATTTAAAAATTGATTATTTATGACTTTATAACTATGTACTTTTGTAAATAAATAATTAAGATAAATAAATTAACAAATAATTATCCTAAACTAAAATAAACCACGCTAATCGATTCTACGCAAAAAACCATTAATATGAATATGTCTGTTTATAACAAGTAATATAATGTTTATAATATGTTCCTTGCTTATAATAAAATGATTTTCGTTGCAAAAATTATTACTAGGAACGCTGCCAGGAACTGCGTTAACACTTTTTCAATATCGCGACTTGTTTTGTCATGGGACTTACCCTAATAACAGTTACGTGACATCCACGTGAAATTCACGTGATTTACATGGATTATGTGGACGCAGGTTTTTCCACAAGTTATCCACGTGGATGCAATATTCTTTTTTTATCATTGCATCGAATTCTTTTATCTTCGAAATATCTATTAGATTTTCTGTAGATATGTTTGTTAAGAAATATTTATGGATTTACATGGATATTTTAAAACGCCACGCGCTCGTCCGTCAGTTAGTGCATGGCGCTGTCGACAGGCGGCGTAACTCTCTCGGGAGTAAGGTGCACCGGACGCGTTATATAAAGACCACCCGCAGCACGATTAAGACAAGAAATAATTAACTTCTTGCCTGATGTGGAAAAGGATCGCCACATAATACTTTTATGATTTACTCATTTTAATCGAGTGAACAATTTGCTATAAGAAAAGTGGCATTTACTCTAGTCAAATGAAGAGATCACTTATCGAGTGAAAAATTCATTCTTATAAGAAGTAAGACGTCACTCCATTTCGAGTAGCCGTATTTCACTATCGCTTAGAGTAAATTTCTTTTGGAGTGACGTTTCACTCCGAGAAATTTAGAGAGTCGTGTATATTACGAAGATGTTTCTAAAGTTCGTAAAATTTTTACGTATTTTCTACGTCGAATCTCTGATCGCATCCACATAGGTTCTAGTACTGTTTTTAAGCGAATGTTCACACTGAGAAAAACGTTTGGTTAATTGTACGGAAGATTCTAGTAAATTTTATTGTATTGTTTCAGTAAGATGTATAAGGTTAAATCAACAAAAGATATTTTTTACATAACTGCAAACAATATTATTTCGAGGACTCGGTTGACAATGCAGGTTTAGATTAGGTAAGATTAGATTAGGTTTTAACGGGCGGTTGGCGTCTGGAATCTCCAGTCCCGGCGGCGCTCCTTGGTTCTCTGGGGCAAACAACTGGCTCGCCCGCGGGGGAGGGGGCTGAGGATCGTCGGGGCGATTCGCCCGGTTTTCGCGGACTGGGTGGGTCAAGCCCACGGGCCCCTCACGTTTAGGTTAGTGCAGGTGCTCACAGGACACAGCTGTTTCGGTGAGTATCTGCACTGGATAGGGAGGGAGATCGACGACCGTAGACTTACTAGAATAGACTGCTTATGAAAGTAGTGGGGGTATTCGTCACTGAGAAAAGGATAACTGTCATTAATATGAGGTTTTATCTCTTTCTAATGCAGAATAATGAGGAAGCATAACGATCAATAAAAGTGTCAGAACGTGAGTGTGTTGTCATAGGATGCGTGTGTCGATGTGAGCTTCATGTGAGATCGAATGATTAAAACAAATATTTTGGGGTTAGTGAGTCTAATATGTGAATAATTTTATTTAAATAATTGAAATAATGGTGTTGAGTTGCTGCGTATGCGAAGTAGAATATGAAACGGACCTTCCTCGATGCTTACGAAGTTACGCCCACTAGAAAGAGATAGCAACCCATATTAATGACAGTTATCCTTTTCTCAGTGACGGATACCCCCACCACCGTTTTTGCACCTCATAAGCAGTCTATTCTAATAAATCTATGAGCACGACCCACTGTATCAAGTATTGCTACCGGTGGCGGGGGAAAAAGGAGAAGCGCTCTGTTGCTCGTGCATCTTAAGTCCACCATATTAAATTTCAATGTCTAACCAATACTGTCTTTTAGTAAATTTATCTATACCACTCTATCCAGATTTTCAACTTGATTGGATAACAGCTTCATAAAAGAAAATAAAATTTATGCAAAACAAAAATCTAATTTATGGAAACTTTCTTCTAAAAATGACTATAAAAAATTTGATTTGTTAAATAAAAAAATTGACACCAGATTTGAAAACAACAGATCTAAAAGTTATAAAATACCAATTTTCATCGAGATCCCTTGACGTTTTCAATAAAAATTTACTACAAAATTTAAAAAAAAAATCGTAGCTTTCTGGGCATAGAGGGGTTAAAAAAACAAAAATTTAAAAACAGAAAAAGATGAAAAAAGAGACAGAGAGAGAGAGAGAGAGAGAGAAAGAAGACAAGAGGGAAAATTGAGGTTTATAAAGTTATAAATAAAACATTGGGTTATAATGGTAATTATTTAGATTAAGGGACACCGCGCCGATGACCTTGACCTTGACATATGTTGTCAAGGACATGACCTTGAGAAACTTTTCCTTATAACTTAATCGGTAGTCATTGTTCGTTAAAAAGTTATTAACAAAAAAAGTTTAAAAAATATTCATGTAAAATAGAACATACACACACACACACACACGCGCGCGCGCGCACGCGGAAAGGTAAAAAAAGAAACGCGTGGGCGGGGGAGGGGCTCCGCCTCTCCTTCTGCACCCCCTCACCGTAAATTTTCCTAACTCTAACTCACCAATTTTACGTCACTATTTGGTTAACGGGTCGTGTGCAATCGGATCGGTGCGCACTCGGGTCCGTGTGCAAACGGGTCGGTGTGCAATCGGGTCTGTGTCCAATCGGATCTGTGTCCAATTGAGTACGTGTCCAATCGGGTCCGTGTCCAATCGGGAAATACTACTGTGTCCAATCGCTTATGTGCGCAATCGGGACAGTCCCGTGTGTGTGTGTGTGTATGTGTGTGTATGTTTGCCTACTTTACATGAATATTTTTCAAACTTCTTTTGTTAATAACTCTTTAACGAACAATGATAGCCGATTAAGTTATAAGAAAAAGTTATTCAGAGTCATGTCCTTGACAACATATCTCAAGGTCCAGGTCATCGGCGCGGTGTCCCTTAATCTAAATAATTACCTAATAAACAATAATATTATATAATGATGTCTATGTATGTTTGTATGATGTGTATTTTAATATTACAATTTAAACATAAAGAAGAAATAAAGAGCAGTCAATGTTAAATTAATAAAAGAGGAAGAAAGATACTTTGTTTGAAGTTAAAGAATAAATAAAATAAAACTAAGAGGTTGAGCGAGGAGAGAGACAAAAAGTGAAAAAAAGAAAGAGGGAAGAAGACCGAAAGAAAAAAATTGCCCAGTAAACAAGACATTAACATAGTATTATTATAATGATATAATTTTATAGTATTATACATTTCCAAAAATGTATTTTTCAATTTTTTATATAATGTTATTATTCAAAACATAAAAAAAAGAAGTAAAATCAATAGTTTCATCTATTGAAATGTTGTCATCAATTTTCTGCAACCCTAATTGGTAGTCTTACTGTAATAACTTTGTGAGAGACTGTCATCACAAAGTTAGCAAATGATTATTTATATAATTATTATTGCAATTTATTTTCATAAAGTAAAAAGCTAAATAGCGCGCGCATAGCGCGCACCTGTAATTTTCTAGTCTAATAATCCATTAAAAAATTCGTGTGTGCTGTAAAGTGCGCGTCAGCCTATGTATCACGTCATTTTTTCGTTTTTTTGCTTGACTCACTTCGTGCTGCGAGAGTAACTGTCATTGCGACTGAATTTTGACAGCTGTCAAACATTATAAAAAAAATTATTTTTAAAAACCATAAAAAAGGCTCCATGTGTTGCGACTGTGAGAGAGAGAGAGAGTGGGGGGGAAGAAAGAGAAGTAAGAAGAAAGAAATAAGGAGGAATATCAGGTAATAACAAAATAGAGAATTGCATAATAATGTCTATATGTATGTATATGTATTTTTATATGTATACATATACGTATGAGCGTATATAATACACTCATACATATAAGGAAAAAATGTATGTACATAATATGTGTGTGTGTGTTCTCTCTCTCTCTCTCTCTCTCTCTCTCTCTCTCTCTCTCTCTCTCTCTCTCTCTCTCTCTCTCTCTCTCTCTCTCTCTCTTTGCGTAAATGATGTTGTCCCTTTTGTAATAGTTCTAATTAAGAATTCTAATATTAAAGAAATGTAGGGTAAAGGCGGGCATTATGGCCAAGCGGGTAATATGGCCACAATGTCCGTATTAAATATTCTAAACATTGATAAACATCGATAATGTATAAAAACCAATTATTGCAGCTATCCTTGAAGTTTGGTAACAAGAACCTTTCTATTTTGTTGTTATTTGTGGTTTGTTCTCCATAACCATCAAAATATACATGTCAAAGTCAGATATCGCACTTCCAACTAAGCAAGATTTTCAAATTAAAACAAAATAATTTTGGCTTTTCTCATTACACATTTCAAAATCTAAACCATGGCTATATTTTTATGATAAATTTATTGTGCTTTGCCCATTATTTTTGTAATTATAATGCACATTATTAAATGTATGCTCGGCGGCTAATATGGCCAGCCAGTGCAACGAGAGAGCAGCCAATACAACAGAATGTAGAGTACGCCAGTGCTGAGAGTGACAATAACAGCGAAGCAAGAAAATAGTGATTGTGAGAGCACGACAGCGTTACGTAGAGAGAGTGGAAAGGAAAGAGAGAGAAAGAGAGAGAGAGAAAGAAAGCAAGCCCGAGATTCGAGCGAGCCGGCTAACCTCAATCCGACGTTTCAAATGTTTCAATGTTTATGTTCTGTACAATTAAAATTATCTCACTTTTGCAAAATATTACTGTTTTGTACATTTTTCTTATAGTTGGCCATATTACTCACCCCACGTTTAATATGGCCAAAACGCATGCTTTCGGATGCTTTTTTTTTCTTCGAATATGGATAGATTTTAATTGATCAAGACATTTTGTTATTAAAGCTTATTAAATGCACTAGAATTTCAGAAAGTAACGAAATAAAAAAGCCAGCTGTTTGAAAATTATAACCTCAAATAGAAATTATGGCCATAATGTCCGCCTTTATTAAGTATTAATATTATTCATTTTAAAGCTAAAAGGTCGCAGAATAATCAAAAGTGAGAGAGAGCGAGAGAGAGAGAGAGAGAAAGAGAAAGAATAAAAAACATGCCCAAGAAAACTTTTATTAAAAAACATATATAAAGTCTGTAAAAAAAGATGCTTAACACTATAAAATGTGATATCCAAACAAAAATTTTTTTAAGTTAAAGAAAGGCGTCCCAGATAACAAAAAATATTATTATAAATATTTATAAATATTTTACAAATTTATTTTCATAAAATATTCTTCAAAGATTATATAATTATTTTTCATAAACCATTTAGAAATGATACAAACATTATTATTAACAATATATAGAATATATTTTTAAAATGTACTGAAAAATATTTATGATACATGAACTCGAAATATTTTTTATATTTTTTGATAATAATAATATAAACATTTATTTGAAATATTTATAAATATTTTTCATAATTTTTTTTATACCTGGCAAACACTCGGACATAAAAATATGTATAAAATACATATTTATCATAAATATTTTTCCTTCTTATAAATATTTTATAAATGTTTTGTGCTATTTGGGGTGTGTGCGTGTGTGCTTCTTTAAGGAAAATACTATAAATAAAAGGACAAAAAAATTTGTTTTTTCTAAAAAAATAATAATATAAAGTAAATGTGCCAATTATAAGAACATATATTTATACAAAATTTATTTATAATTACTTTTCAATATTATGAAAAAATGCTTAAACAGGCTTAATGATAAAATGATTAAATTATTAAAATCAACCAACGGGATTATAGTGAAGCAAAAACTTGGCGTGCCGTTAAAACGCAATGACCCATCAATGTTATACAATATGGAAATTATTTGTACAAATAAAATAACAAAAAAATAATCTATTATCAAAAACTTTACAAAGATAAAAAAGATATGTCAAATACATAATCGCAAAAATGGTACAAGATCAATATAATTAGCTAAGTATATTTGAAAAGGACTCAGAAAAAAATCGTATAAGATCTACTAAAAAATTATTTAAAAAATAGAAATGTTACCAATAATAAAACAGATAGTGAAGCAAAAACTGATGATAAATAATAAAACAAAACTCAAGCCACATTAATTGCATTCCTGTATATATTTATTGATATCAATAACATAAAGTCTTGGAAATATAGAAAAAATGCAAGTCGAGCACGTCAAGTTTTTGCTTCATTATAATCCCGTTGGTTGATTTTAATCATTTAATTATTTAATCATTAGCCCGTTTAAATGCTTTTTTGTAATATTGAAAAGTAATAATAAATAAATGTTGTATAAATATCTGTTCTTATATCAGTTGGCGCATTTACTTCATATCATTATTTTTGTAGAGAAAAATTATTTGTCCTTTTATTTATAGTATTTTCTTTATAGAAACACACATGCACACATGTTTGGCACCTTTTTTAACCTTTTTTAACCTTTTTTTTAAAAACAGTAATTTTGTTTGGTTTTTATAAACAAGGATAAACGAATAACTCTACATTATCGACTTCAAGTTATCGTATCAAAAGGTATCGATATCAAGTTTGACGAGTATAAAAAGTTTAGCATATATGCAGGAAACAGAGCTTATATGATAATATAAAAAACAAAAAACTAAAAATGTTGACATTATGACATGTTGATATTACCGACATTTCTAGTTCCGTTTAGTTTAGATGATGGCGCAAGATTGTAGGGATCCTTTAGGCCGGTATTCATAGTCAAATCTTATTTCAAGATCGTCTCAAGCAATGTCTTAAGATGCTAATACGACTCTGTGATTGGCTGATGGCATCTTAAGACAGTACTTAAGATGATCTTAAATATAAGATCCGACTATGAATACCGGCCTTAGTAAGGGATAAGACAAAGCCGCCATTAATGGGATAACGGAAGTCAATGAGTTAATAGCGCGGGAATTTTTAAACAGATTTAAGGCCACTTCAACTAACTCCGATTAACTTTAATCGTTGATTAAAGAGTTGATTTAGAAAAATTAATAAATCATTTAACAAATAATAAATTCTTACTTCACACAACGTTAATACCGTTTGGAAACCCATCCAGCACGCTGTACGTTGTCCAGCCATTTTTTTGCGTGATGAAGATCTTGAAAAGTGGCACATTTTATATCCACTTTTGCTCGAATTGGTGCAGTTATTTGATTTACAATATTGCATACTCACAAAACAATATAAAAAATGATAAAATAATATTAAATTTTGATTATACTACCTAAGCCTACCCACTGTTAGAAGCGGAAGTATTCCACTAATGGCGGCCAACCAATCCGCAGTCTACAAATCGATGTCTTATCCCTTGCTAGAGGATCCCTAGGAATTCGGCCATCATACCAACATTGCCGTAATGGCGTAATGTCGTGTCTAGAGTAGTCTAGACCATAGAGAGATACATCTCTATAGTCTAGATCGGGGGATGATTCTACTTGTGGCTCATCCGAGTACACACGCTGACATTAATGCCTAAGCATACTAACTACCTTAGTTCAGAGTATGTTTTCTTCTTTTCAATATGGAAAGAGAAATATACGTTCTGTATCTGTATACGTTCGCTCATCTATGAGTAAAAATATGATTTTTGCTCATTTATACTATTCACTCGAATAAGTCACAAGTAGGATTATTCTTGGTCTGGACCGGGCACAAAATATAAACTAATTAAAAAAAATATATGTATCTAGAATTCAACGCCATTTAAATCATAGAAATTTATGTACAGATACAATATAATGAGCGAATATGTCCTCAAGTTATAAGATTTCAAGTATGATCGATTTCAGTATTTAAACAAACTGTCCATGTACAAACGAGTTCAGATATAAGTTAAACCTTTACATTTTTCTTGTCATTTCGCTTAATCTCGTCACTATCAGTTTTATTGTTAAAAAAATTATAAAATAAACCTTGAAATAGCTCGTATAAAAAAGAATTCTCTGCAGTGTTTTCTGGGACGAAATTCATAGACCAATCTTAAGTTCAAGAATCATACACGAGCAGACTTAAGGGGATCCTGGAGTGACAGAGTTACCGACATTTTCTTGCAAACTTAAATCTTTAAATTGCAATAACAAAATGCAAAATCCTTTTACACGATTAAAGTATGCACAAAAATAAAGGGAACGACATACGATTTGTTTTGATAAATTAAAAAAATTGTTATTTATTAGTCACCTAATGACAATATTTGTTTTATATAAAAAATGTACAGTTTATATGTATAAAATGGTCCCGTTGCCCCCTAGTAAAAACTTTCATTAACAATATCATGCAATTACAAATAAGATTAGAAGCCTAGAAAAAAAGATTTGCATTCCGCAAATTGAAAAATTAGAAAACGAAAATTTAGGTTATATACGTGTAAAAAGTCGATAAGTAGAGCAATATAAAAAAAAATTTTTTCGTTCTCAATATAAAATTCAATTCATAGATTGATATTAATATACACATATATTTTAATTCTGGAAAAGAATTTCTAAATCTATACAAGAAACATATGAAATCTCATTAATGATGTGCATGAATGACTCTACATTATCAATTTAGATCAAATTTCAAAAGCACTCCAGAATCCCTTTAAGGGAGTTCCGCTACTAAATCAAAATGAACAGATTTTCATGAAACTTTGTAGAGAAGTTCAAATTAGTGACATAAATTGACTGTCAAAATTTCAGAAAGCTGAACTTGCTAGTTATTTAGATATTAAATATTTTATTAACATGGGCTTTTATGGGAATCGATAAATTTTCAAGTTTTTATTGTCACATTAAACGTAGAAGTAATGAACGGATATTAATGAAATTTTACAACAATACATTTTAGCTATCCAGAAAAGTACTGTTGAATTTTTGAAACAATACACTTGCTCGTTTGAGTGAAATAATTGATAAGATAAAAAAAGTTTACAATAATCGAAGTAATACAACACGTGGTAAATGTGTGCTACTGATATAACACGAATTTCAAATTGTATTTAGTTATCTAAGGGTGGTATAATAGTGAGGAATGTTTATTTTCAATTAAAAAAAAAATTATTTCAGTAATGAATGTAGTACTTTATAGCCAAATTTTGTCTTATATTCATCATTATTAACTTTAGACCATATACAGCAAAAAAGAAGAATGCATGACAAAATGATTTGAATATCTTTCTTTACTTGAATCCCTGTGCCACTTGTTATGCCGTGCCTGAGCAGAGGAAGACTCCCTTAAAACTTACTTACCCTGCATAAAACGTCGAATTGAAAAGAATAAAAAAATATATACATTTTGCAAAAAACAGAATTGAACAGAATTCAGAAGATATTCAATTAAATATCTTCTAAATTCTGCTTAAATAAGGATTTAATTCATTTCAAATATTAATTCTCGCATTCAAAAGAATTTACTTGATTCTAAACATTCTCCGCACTGAATCGCAATAAGAGGCATTCAAATGAATGCGAACTCTCGCATTAAAAAAGATTTATTTCTTCTGCTAATTGTTATCGGATTCAGAGGCATAAGGTTCTATTCCCAATATCGCACTGAAAAGTATCGGCCACGAGATTTTTGCAAAGCAGATTTCACGATAAAATTTCGTGAATGCGAAACACGATTTTTCAATAAGACATTTTATACAGGGTAACCAATGAAATAATAGTATTGACGTGATCGTACTTAAGATGGATCTTGAATAAGATCGGTCTCTGAATTCCGTCTCTAATCTCGAACTTTAATCTGATTTGAATTATATATTTATTTTAATGAAAATAATTTTTACATTAACGTATTACATTACATATCGAATAAAACTAAAAAAATTGTGATCAATTAAAAAAAAAAACAAATTCATCCGTCTATCATTGATGGCACACGCTTGAGTTTCATCTGTCGTACAACACAAGTGATAAAATACGGTATCTTAGTCGATACATTCTTACTATCAACAACTTTTTCTAAAAAGAGAAAACCGATCTCTTTCATTTACTGTCTACCGAAGGAATTTAAATTAAAATATCGTTGGAATCTTCAAAATGCTCAGTTGGACAACAAAGAATCAAATATAAGAAAATTGGTACAGAAAATAGAGAATAATATAATTTAAATGTATGTGCAAATACGTTAAAATCGCATTATCGTTTAGTGTATAATTATATTATTGTATTTTATTATTAAAGACAAATCAATATCTTATTATGGATTCAGTAATATATTATGGAAAGAAATTCTCATCAACCACAAATGATCATTGCTGGTCTCAGAGCGCTCTCTCTCTCTCTCTCTCTCTCTCTCTCTCTCTCTCTCTCTCCTCTCTCTTCTCTCTCTCTCTCTCATCTCTCTCCCATCCCCTCCCCCCTCCCTCTCCCCCCCTCTCTCTCTCTCTCTCTCTCTATCTATCTATCTATCTATCTATCTATCTATATATCTATCTATCTATCTATCTATCTATCTTCTCCCCTCTCTTCCTTTCTCTTTTCCGGTACACTTTTTCTCGATGTGATTGATGCGTTTCTCCATCGTGACAATTCTAAAATGCTCGTGCATATATTTTCCAAAACGGCCGCAATGTTCTTTTAAGAGCAATTTTTTTCTATTCAAAGACGAAAATTCTAATCGACAAAAATATCGAACCTACAATAATTTCTAAAATTAATTGCTAGCAATCAAAATTCACGAATAGTAGAACTAACATTTTAGTATGATGTATGACAAATTCAAGTATGACAAAAGATAAAAGTATCTATAATACATGAATTGGTCCCCTTTAACAACATTGAGATTTTCATATGAATATAATATACAATGATACTTTTATTAAAAAATTATATCTGGTTCTCGAAATCTGTTCGTATATTATATACACATAATTAAAATCGGAATATATTTCACAAAATATCAATAGTAAGATATTACGACATAAATAAATGAACTATTAAAAGAAATTCATGATCAAATTAATTTCTTTTTGTTTCCTAAACATTTTTGTAATAATATTGGTAAAATTATTTTTGATATAAAATAATTAATTATGCTATTATAAAACACTGAAAAAAAGATTACATTAAAACACAAGTGTATATTAAAATTTCTAATAAAATGGAATAAATTTAATCTATATACACAATTTTAATAATTAAAAAATATATTTTTGGTAGGAATGTGCCGGATTTGGTAGGAATGTGCGGAATTTTTCTGATAACTATTTTATTCGGTTAATTCAGCATTTATTGTTACGAATAACGAAATAATTTGGTATTATCTGATAATTATACAAAAACTTGAAAAAAATAAAAATTTTACTTTTTTATGAAAAGGAGAGTATTACGAATTATTAGATATTAGAATTTGACTAATTTAAATAAAATAAATTAGAGTTAATCTATTTAATCAAATTTTAATTTCTAATTTACTATCTCAATCTTTAATGAATATTTTGATATAAGCTTATCACAGAAATAATCGATCTATTTTTTTATATAAACTATTGTAAAAATGCTGTAAGATAAATGTACTATAAAAACTTTTAATAACTAATAAATAGTATTCCAATATTTTATTATTAATTTTTTATGCTATTAATAATATAATTAATTACTATTATTAATACAACTGAAACTAAATTTAATAAAATTCTATTCTATTGATTCTAATAAGACTTAATAATATTTATATTAAATTCACTTAAAGTGAAGAAATATGAGTTATAGTGTAGTAAAACTAAAATAGTATTATAAAGAAATATTAAACAATATATTTCTTTATTTTATATCCTTGGACAAATTTTAATTAATCGAGATATAATATATAAAAAGAGAAAAAAGAAAAGAAAAAGAAGTAAACTCAACATCAAAATTAAAAGATCACCCATTCTGATCTCCAAAAATAAACAAATTTCAAGAGAGTAATTCCTAAAATAATCATTGAAATATTTCAAGAAACATTTTGTAACTTAAATTTTTTATTTTTAAAATTGGTACTTTAATAAATAACCTACTGTTTTTTTACAAAGCTATACGAATGTAAACAGAGATGAGTCAAATTTTAAAATTTTCTACAAACTTTGCAAAATTTCCTAGAGCAAATTAAAAATTGTACTTCTGTATAGAAATAAAAATAATTTCTTAAAATATTATTTATTTATTACGGTATTTGTATAAAATCTCAATGTTCTTAAAAAAGTCCAATTTATAGTATCTCTTTTATTATTTGTTATAATACCATACACGAAATATCAGCTCTACAATTCGTAAATTTCAATTCACTAACAATTTAAAAACTATTCTTGTTGTAACCTCGATATCTTCGTATTAAATATTTTGAGAATTTGTCTTAGAATATTTTAAGAATTCGGTTTAGAAAAAAAGGATCTGATAATTTTGGGACACTTTGATTCACATACATACATACGCATGCGCGTGCGGAGAAGTCATAAACATCAATGCATTCTCTCCGCAATGTGACAGATCGCATGTCCGTATTTAACCGAGGACAAAAGCAGAATAGGTGGAAATCATTAATGATTGAATGTTTGAAATAGAGAATACAAAATTGCGATGATATGGAAGTAAATCTGAGTTGTAACGCAAACTATGGAAAGAACATTTATTAATAACAAACCTGATGATGCGCGCGCGCGCGCGCGTGTTTGTGTGGGTACCATTGCCACAAGAGAGTGATGTGGCAGAGAGCCATGCTAGAATGACCGCAACAGCACGATGAATCGTGGAACAAATCCCTTGTACCTCTCCTTTCCTCCGTCCCTCTTTCTTCGTCGAGATAACCGCTCATGATCATCCTTCTTTTCATTCTCATCTCTTTCTCTTCTACTTCGGCCACTTCCTTCCATCTTTCTCGTTCTTTGCGTGGTCCTTTGTCGCACCGCTCACTTTTTCTTTCTTCTTTCCGCTTTGCATCTTTCTCATTCTCACTCGCTCCCTCCCTCCCTCTCTCTCTCTCTCTCTCTCTCTCTCTCTCTGTCTCTGTCTCCCCCCCTCCTTCCTTCTCCTTTAGTCTTTCTGTCCCGGCTACACATGGATGCCGTTCTCGCGCGCGCACCCAAGGGACGGTCCGTCGTTGTAAGAGAGAGGACGAAAGCTTTGTCGGCGCCCGCGGCTGAGATCAAACGCACCGACCGTTTCCTTCTTTTCCCCCGCGCCGTAACATGACCAAGGCTCCACCGCCCGTTAGTTCGTTCGTTCGTCCCTCCACTTTACCGTCTCCTATCTCTTATTCTCTCTTTCTTTTTCTCGCCGGTATCATCCTTTTGCAAGCGGTGCCGAGAGAGTCCAAGCAAAACCGATCGACGCCGGTTAGGCGAGTTGCTCTCGCCATGTTCGCTCGTGGCAAAACTGTATTATAGCCTTCTCCTATCCTGCGTGTCTTGGGGGCCTTCGTGTATTCCACGGCCTCTACCGCCCTTCCTCAAATTCATCTCTCTCTCGTGATAAATATTTACTTCACCCTTTTGACGTTTAATCGACGTGATCGCGCGCAACATTCGTGACGGTCGATCGTCGACGGTTGATCAAATGATCGATCAACTAGCCAATCAACGACATCCGCGAAATTTCATCCCTGAGTCTCTCCAATAATTAACGTTAATGCTGCGGGTTGTAGTGTTTAGCTATATATGTATGTCTTCTCTTTTTGTATGATTAGATTATTGAAATTGACAACATCATTGAGTTCAATGTCCAATACATCCGAGTCTTATATTTATTTGCCATAGAATTAGAAATGCACTGAATAAATTTAAAATTAAATATATTTGAATTATTATTGCTTTGGTTTTTCTCACTCTATTTAATGGATAACTTATCAGTGACGAGATCAAAGCATTTAGGCGAAGCTAGAAGGAAAGAGAACAGCGATTGAGTTCCTGATGGTGGCACAAGACGCATCTGGAAATAGTTTATTATTAATAGATGACTCGAATTCAACAGACGGACAGAGAGAGAAAGAGAGGAGAAAGAGATAGACAGACAGAGAGAGAGAGATGGGGGAGGGGAGGGGAGGGAAGAAGTTTGTGTATGCTATTGATGTTATTTCGAGGTTAGTCTGTACTCGCGTTTTTGAGTCGCGCGTTTTATTTCCTCTTACCATCGAACAGCGCGTCGAGTTCCCCTTCCCTCCGACTCCCTTTTGCCCCTACCGAGATCACACCGAACTACCATCTCCCCCCCCTCGTAACCCCTCGCTAGGCGGCTGCTGTTTCCCTTTTGCCTCCTTCCTCCCCTTACTACATCCCGCCGCTCGCCGTTCACCCGACCTTCTCTGCTGCCTCTTAAAAACGAGACTTGCCGCCGACTTTCCGACAAAGGAATAAAGAAAAGAAACAACTAGCCACGCTACTCGGCTGAGGATGGCATGGCAAACCGTACCGCAACGCGGCACAGCACGGCACGGCGCGGCGCGGCACAGCGCAGCGCAGCACGCCTCAGTATAGCATGGCGGGGTAGAGAGCCTTTCTGGGGAGTGTGAGGAGGATGCTTCGAGCCGACCGGCCAGTCGTTCAGTAGCGTCGCCGTCCGGGGGCTATCCTATCCTAGGAAATAGACAATTTTAAATGTTACGCCGTATTTATTTGACTTTTTTTCCTCCTTACTTTTTCTTTCTTTCAGAGAATTCGTGCTGCATTTATATGATTCTGTTAAATCTGATTTGTATGATTTGTTTTAAAATATGATAACTTCGAAGATATATCTTTCAATATGTCGCAGATTTTGCGATTTTATAATACGCAAAAGGGGAAGGAAAATATCTGCTCAAAAATCTTTAAATCAGAATTATAAATATGTAATATATGTGAATGTTATGTGACTGGATTTTAATAAAGAAGTAGCATCTAATAAATATAAATTGAAAAAAAAAAATATATTTTTACAATTCCGTTAAGATGCATTTCTGAAATATAAAAATTTTTTTATTGTATTTAATTGCAATATTTTACTATTTGAGATTTTTTCTGAAGAATTGAAACAATATATTTATTAATTAATCGAAGAAAAAAATTGTCTTTCTGTTATTAACAACATTTTTTTTACGAAAATATAGAATATCTTTATTCAAAAATGCATTTCTTGTGAAAGTGTGCAAAAGCATATTTTTTAAAATAAAGAATTATTTATAATAAAATAAATGTAAAAGAAATAACTCCAATTTCCAGTCTTATTTTGTTTTGGAGATATCATTACCCAAAGGATTAATTTTTTAATCGTTGAAAGATTAATAAAAATTACGTTTCAAGATGAAAGATTTGTTCAATATTTTATTTTTTTTAATCATTACGTTATAAAACGTGAGAATGGATTATATGAAAAGTATAGAGAGAAAAGTATAAAGTGTCGCTAGTGTTAGTATATATGTATCTCATGATGTATAATATTTTATTTCGCTTTTACGCAGTCAACACGGGACGTTGCATACAAAGAAGGCCTGTCATGTTTTTGTCTAAGTTAATTGTTTTTCCTCACTTTTTATTTTGATCGAACGTGCTACTAACAGTAGCGCACAGCATGTTAGTAGGACGTCCAGCGGGAAGAAGGAAGGTGGAGGTAGATGGATGAGGGATGGAAGGTACCGTCAATGTATAAATATAAGTAGAAAGTATCTTCGCGAAATAAGCTTCGAGATTCTTTCAATGGCGACGCCTATGTTTCTTCTGAAACACCGCTAGGAGATAATAGCGTGCGGGTACAGTCTCCAAAAAGAGTATCTCTGATTTGACACGGATGGACTTTCCGAGTAGTATTGCGCAGTACACTCAGGCGAGCAGTTTCGGTGAATGTAAATAAATAATGTCTTCTAAACGAAAAGAAGAAATGTGAAATTGGAACGTATTTCTCTAATTTGCTTGTCACCTTCTACTCTTTCTTCCCCTTTCTCTCTCCCTTTTTCTCTATCCCCGTCGCTGTCTTTCATCTCTTTATCTGATTCGTGATTCATTGAAGCGTTGAAACAACACAGCCGCACGTTTATGAACGATGACGTGCGTGTTGTCAACGTAAACATTGAAGCTATCTCAATGACGAGGGTATCGATTATTACAACGGAAATAAGCCGGAAGTTTTCTTTATTTTATTTTAAACAATTACGCGATTAAATTTTCTCATGTGTAATTTTGCACGCGCGAGAAGGAGCTCAGTGTTTATTAACCGTACGAATAAATATTCGTATATAGGACGAGGACAACAAAATAACGAATTTGATCTTTTGACTATTGATCTTCAAGTATTGCTATTAAATTCGAGTGATGGTTCTATAAGATATGATAATTGCAATTCAGATCCATTTTTGATTACAAGATAAATTGTGTTGTGCTTTATGTGTGTTACAAAAAGTATATCTAACTTTATTTATCATCCCCCCCCTCACACACACACACACACACACACACACACACACACACACACACACACACACACACACACACACACACACACACACACACACACACACACACACACACACACACACAGAGTCAGTACTATATTGATTTGTAGAATATTAGATCATTAAAAAATATTTCTATAGAAAGAGCTATAGAATATACAGAAACATGAGTCTTCTTCATGTGATGGATTGTTGAAGTTGATAAACTTAAGTGGTCAGATTGTGAATTAATAAATAAGACAATAATTTAAAAAAAAATATTTATTAACATCATACAAAATATTTACAAACAATAATACTTACTGATTTTAAGAATAAATCTATATATATATATATATATATATATATATATATATATATATATATATAATTACTGTTACGAGCCTTTGTGATAATGCGTATATAATATACACACATATACACACAAAAATCAACTAAAAATAAATAATTAATGTCAAAATAGTGGATATCACACATACAGATGTTTTTTAAATGTGGATTCTCTTCAGTATACAATATTCACTAATAGTTTTGTGAAAGAAATTTGAAATTAATACTCAAACTCTCATTTTTGTCTCTTTAAATGTTGCCACGAATTGTTTGTTAACATACGAGTCAATGACAGTGTCAATTGAGAATCTAGAAAACGACGAACCATAATTGTGTTTTTAGTGTAAAAAGTAAATATCAAATCAAATTTAAAATATTTGTAATAACTACTATTCAAAGTGTATTAAATTACATATGTGTCAAATATAGAACTAAAAAAAACTTAAGAGAAAAAGGAGACTTGCTATCAAGAGTGTATGTTAACAAAGTTATCTTGATCTGACGATATGTCAGGGAAAGACTGTATATCAGGTGTTCCCTCACCATCTTACTTCTATACTTACAATATTAATATGCATTCAGACTAAATAGAGATTCACAGCCCAATTAGCTTGAAATATATTGGATCAAGAAACTTAGTGTTATTCTATAGATTAAAATCTTTTGTTTTTTTCTACATATAATATTTTAGAAACTAGACGCCACAAACGCGCGCTTCGTGGGCGCTACTTAACTTTTTATTTTATACTTTTAAAAAATAATTATACAGATAATATCTATACAAAATTTGACATTTGTCAAAATTCAATTGCAATGACAACTATTCTTACAACACAAAGTAAGCGCAGCGAGAGAACCAATCGGGATCGCGGTAAAGCAACAACAATAAATTTCGAGAGATGTGAGCAATCGATTTTACATGCATTTTTTAAAATAGGATGAGATGTTTATTGAGATGTAATTCTTCATCCAATATCTCAATTTCATTCTAATCGAATTCATAATGCATTTGATACGTTCCGTCATTGAGAAAATATTTTAAAAAATCTGTTTGAAGCGTAGGATAAGAAACTTTTAGCAATATTGTAACAATATAATAAGAAAATATTATATAGTTTAGAGATATAGATGATATTAAAGATTATATTAGATAAATGAATAAAATAAGAAAAGCTCCAAAGATACGATAGTGTTTCATACTAATTATAAGTGATACGTAGCACAAACCGTTTTGTGGATACGCAAATCGATACATTGGAAAAGACACTTTTTGAATAAAAATTTCTGAACAATATAATATAAATCTAATGTAACATAAAATCTTTGATTTTGATCTTTTTTTTCACATTTCTCATTATAAATATTTCTCTATCATAAACTTGCAAATTCAAGGAATGCAACAAAGTCAGTTTTTGAGAAACAAATCTATTTTGATATACTGGAAAATAACGAAAATTACTCAATGACCATGGAAATCGCGGCAGCGTTAGTTTTTGAAATTGATGACACTAAATTGTTTCTTCTTGTAAATAATCGCGTAAAATTAGTCTTTCATCGTCTGTTCCATGCTATTTGTAATTGATCAATGAGTTCCGTTTTGCACTTGATGCGTATCTCGTAATATTAATTTTTTTCAACATTTGCTAACAGTGATAAGTAAAGCATGAATTGGAAAATACCCAATGAAAATAATTAAGAGAACAATCAAATCAATTAAATTATTTATATTTAAAAAATATAAGCCTAAAAAATTTTTTTATAATTTGCGAATTAATGATAGAATTTAATTATTGAAATAAAATTTTAATTTATTATCTAATTTAATTTATTATATATTTGATTTCTAATAAAGTTTTGTGGAAATAAACAAGTAATTTTTTTAAATAAAAGAAAAGGTAGTAATATATCCCACACATTTTGTACATTTACATTTTGTACAATAATTTTTGTCAATCAATATTTTCAATTAATAATTTAATGATTATTTTTAAAAATCAGTATTTTTATTTTTTATATTCATCAAAGTGTGTGTTCTTCAGTAGATTCTGAACTTAATTTACATTTATATTGAATCCTATTTCAAAAAGGCATATAATAAAGCCTCTTCCGCAGTGCTGATTGGTTCTCTCGCTGCGCTTACTTCGTGTTGCGAAAGTAACTGTTATTGTGATTGAAATTTTAACAGCTGTCGAATTTGTATAGATGGTTATCTATACAATTACCGTTGTTTTTTTATCATTTATTTAAAAAAAGTAAATTAAATAGCGCACGCGTAGTGTCTAGTATTTACAAAAACGTCGTGATACTCTATAATGGGTCGAAAAAAAGATGATAATATCGCTCATAAAAATAAATTTAAAAAATTGGTTTTATATAATTGAAAAAAAAACAGTGTTTTGTTATATGTAAAGTTATGCATTTTTTTAATACAGAGAAACTATTGCCAAATGTATGTATACACGTGGACAGGAACCTGCTTATCTGAAGATAGGTGATAGTGGAGTGCCTTTAGACAGAAAATATCCAAATCTGCGGAATAATTCGCAACAGCATGAATTTAAGTGAAATCTTTTGGATTATTTTCTAATTGATATTAGAATCAAAGTTTACCTCTTAAAAATGTGTGCTTTTTAAAAATTGTTTAAAAATGTTGAAAAAAGTGTTTTTTCGTCATTTAACGTAAATATTTTCATATCTCGAGAAGTTATTAAAATTCAGCGCTGAAAATATGTATCTTTATATTTTTGGGATTGCTAAAAACAAATTTGATATTATTTTTTCAAAATTAAAAATGGCGGACGCAGAATGGCGGTTGCAAGCATGAAAATCATGTTTTCTTGGGTAAAATATTTTTCATAATTGTATAAGGCAATTATAGTTTAAATAAATATAATAACAAACATACTGTATAATTTTTTATACACATTTATAAACATTTATTGTTATAACTATTCTGCATTTTCTTATACAACTTTAATATCATAGATTGCGGAGCTTTCGACTTCTTCGCTATCAATAACACAGGACCACAAAATTTGTTTTTCATTTACAAGAACTAAAGGAGGTTCTCTATGCAGTCTATGTAAATCTCGGGGTGCTGAATCTGTTGCCCGACACGAATTTTGCTCCGTCAGGTTTTTTAGCAAATCCTAAAAATATGTGATTTATACATTAATCCAATAATACCCACGCGCAGGAAAAGTAGCAAAGTAAAGCTTTTAATAGCAGGAAACTATTAAAAGCTTTACTTTGGGTTAAAAGAACATTTTAGGCGTAAAAAAATTTAATTTGTTTATAACAAAATTTGTTTAAACAAATTACAAAAATCAACTTTTTAAGAAAAACTAATAGCGCCATTTGATGATATGGCAAAAATTACCTGGAAATCATGTATTACGTTGCCAAAAATTAATTTCATGTAATATTTATGAAATTTTCGTTAAATGTTGTGTTATGATTAAGAAAAAAAATCTAATTAAGATATATTTGACAAAAGTAGATCCCTATTTACAATTTCTATGCGTTTGAATTGCGAAAAAAAACATTTTATTAATTATAGATGTTTATAATAACGCTTATTTTGTCTTTGTACCGAGTGAAAAGTTCTTTATTCATTATTAACGTATATAATCAATTAATTTTTATTTTTATTAAAACATTATAGTAATTAATATATTAGTAATATGTTATAGTATAATATAAATATATTATAGTAACATATATTAATTTATTTTTATATATTATAAAATAATATATTATAGTATATTAATATATTATAATAATATATTATATATTATATTATTAATATATGATAGTATCATAAAGTACACATGCTAAGCTTTAAAAAGCATATCTATAAAAGTATTTTATTATTTATCTTAGTCTTGAATATTCTAAGACAAGTTGAAGAATTCATTAAAAAAACACGATTTTTTTTTAAATTATGAACATTTAAAGTTTTGCATTTTGCAATATAAATTTTTGTAATTTTTTTTTACCTACAGAGCTCCTAAAGTATCATATCAAGAATAATATCTTATAGTTTTAAAGTAATTTAAATGAATTTATAAAAATGACATTTATAAAATACTGGATCAAGTTGAGAATTTCATATAATAAAACCTTATGCTTTGATTACTAATATTTAAAACGTTATTTTTGCATTAAAATTACATTAAACTTCTAGTCTGAAGTATGTTTGATCAAATTCAATCGGTTTTAAAAATATTTTTTTAGTTAGACGAATACTAGGGACGTATTTATGCCGAGCGCGCGGGCTCACGCGAGCGCTCCGCACTTGCCGCTACTCTAGAGGTCTGTTTTTTATTCCTGCACTGCTGCACTAGTGCAATAAGTTAGAATGAGAAAAAATATATTTGTCTTATTCTATCTTATTGCACCAGTGCAGCAGTGCAGGAATAAAAAACAAACCTTAGATGACTAACGAAATGGCAAGATTTTCAAAAAATTCTAGCTCCTTTAATTATGATTTTAAAACAAAATTTTATGAACATTTTTTATGCGAAATTTTCTGCTCCTTCGATTGGCGACATTAATTTTTTAAATAATTAGTTAAAAAGTTATTTGCCAAAAACCTTAATTTTGCACTTATTTTGTTAAATAAAAAAGCTCACTATTTAAAGTACTTTTTGTTTACATTTCGGATATATTGAAAAAGGGATTTCCGTTGAGTTTACCCTGTTGCGAATTTTTCCGCAGTCAAAGTCTAAGGACACTCCACTATTATGAATTTTTGTATAAAATACGTTATATGCATCATAGAAATCTCGGAATGTAGTTAACTTCAGATGACTAGGCATTCCTATCCACGTGTGTACGTATGTACATACATACACAGCCTTCTGCAAATAAACTGCAGTATTGACTATCTATAATATGTGTAATGTCCGTAATACATGTAATGTAAATTATTAGATTATTAGTGAAACTATAATCAATTTATTGAATAACTTTGATATGAAAAGTTAAAAAAGTGATCGCTTGTTAAGATAAGATCAGTATGCTTAAGAGACTATATTTAACAAAATTCTATTGTTTAACTTTGTATAATTTGAGTATGTAAAGCCGAATAGAGTTGAATAATAAAAAAAAACTCAATTTGTGTATACATTCGTGTGATGATACGCTCAAGTTTAAAAAGAATGAGGAAGTGTGCGTGATTAAATGCTAAAATATATCTTACAAAAGGTTTAAAATACACAAAAAATGCCTTATCTACGTGAGCTACAAGAGAATCACCTTTACATATAAGGGATATGATTTTTTTAAAATCGCTTCGTGTATAGTATATGTTCGTAATTACGTGGACAAAGTACTGTTACAGTTCTGGATCGTGCAAACAGGGCTTCATTCCGCAAGATTCTTGTAGGAAGACAGCAATACTGGCAAACGGGTATGCAAAGGAGAAAGAGAAAATAAGAAGAGGAGAGAGTAGATAGAGGTTGAAGAGCCGCCGCGCCTCCTACTTTCGGGGTCCGCGTATCCTCAACTCGGCACTGGACAACGATGAACCGAGGAATACAGGCTGTCAGACTGCCTGCCTGCCAGACTCGCTGGTATGATGGTGGCTGCTGCAACGATGGTGCCGACGGTGCCGTGCCGACAGTGACGGTGGTAGTGGTGGTATGGGGGCGCGGGTTGGTAGGGGAATTATGGAGAACATGCTTTCAGGCGAGGACCGAGCGTCTGTAGTCTGTAGTCGTGTTCGAGCCGCGAGACAGGCGAGTTTATACCTGCGTGGAGAAAGAGGCGGCGGTGGTGGTGGTGGTGTGGTGGTGGCGGCGGTGGTGGTGGTGGTGGTGGTGGAGGAGAAGAGGAGGAGGAGGAGGAAGAGGAGGAGGAGGAGAGATTTTCCGTACCTCGTGTCTGCGCTTCGTTTCGCTTCGATGCGCGAGCGACAAAAACGCACGGTCCTTCCGGCAATGCCGTACGACGTTTCCGAGCGAGTGCTGTGAACACTGTCGTGTTCGTTCGTTTGCCCTCTCGCGCATATGTCTAGTCGTCGTACTTGCACGATACGCTCCAAGCGACGAACACGTGCGTATAGTGTGCGTCCGTGACGGTGACGACGACAACGACGACAACGGCAGCGGCAACGGGGGCGGTGGCGATCTTATACTCGGAATTTTGGTGGTCCGTATGTAAGGGTAATCTGAGTGCGCATTTGTGGTTCCCGTATGATTTGCGGATCGTTGTTGCCGGTTGACAATCCAGTGCGGAAAAGATCTTGCGGGGAGCTGCGGCCTAACCGGAAATAACGAGGGGAGAACGCACATATACCTCGGGCATCTAGAGCAGCGTGTCGGTAGTTACGGAGGAGGAACAAAGTGTGCCGCCGATTCGAGAGCGGGGAGTTAAAGTGTAGAGGGATCACAGCGATCGTCCACACACACGCACGCACGCACACGCACGCACGTACGCATGCACGCATGAAGGTCCCATGGCTACCGGATTGGTAAAGTGGTGGCGAGCAAGGTTCCTCGCTGGCTACAGACCCTTTTCTGGTAATAATCATTCCTTCTTTTCGAGACACACGCTGTGATATACAGATTTTTTGATGATTATAATCAAATCGATTATGAAAAAGGAGAAAAATGTACGATATTAATTTAAGTTCTCGCTATCTACTAATAACAATCTCAGATAGATCTTTGATTTTAATAAACTAATTACTGTGAATGATGTAAAATCTCAGATATCTTATATTGGTTTTGTTTCAAATGTCCAAAAATTATTTATGTTTTTTTTTATGGAAAGGCGAAATGATTGTTGAATAAATATATTCTTATTGTTTAATTAGATTTTGTCCTTTTCTGATTGTAATAAACAATGTAATTTATTACTTTAAGCTGTTTTTAAACTTTGTGTAGTATTTTTTCACATTATACTAGTTTACAAATTTTTATATTAATTTTAGTATCGGAAAAGAAAACAATTTTGGAGTTCGAAAAACAAATTATTTTGGAGTTCGAATCTATTGCCAGAAAAATTCCACCAGAAAAGGTTTTGATTTTCTTGTAATTGTAATTTATTGACTTTTGTTATAATGTTATCTTTATATATCGCGTTATATATCGCGTTATATATCGCATCTTGTAGAACAATATTTGTATAAATCGATAAAAATGTTTTGCATCAAAAAGCAAGAATCCTCATTACCTATATACACGTATCCTCATTATATATTAATTTGCTAGTATTATGTACAGATGACTCATGTTAAAGAAAAAGGAAGAAAAACGTACTACTTATTATGTCAATTTTAGGATCCATTTTATTAAACGTTCATTTTTACTTATTTTATGAAAAAATTATTGCAAAATTCAAAACATGATAACAAAAAGTACTGGCTTATGTGATAAAAGACTTTCTAATTTGTATTATTTTTAGTTATTTTTGTTTAAAAATTAAAAATTTTATTAAAAAATACGATTTAAAAACAAAGTAATATATTGGTTTTGAAAACCTTTATACATAAAAGAAAAGTTTTTTTGCATTAAAAAAGTTCAATCTGAAAATATTTTAATTGCAGATTAAAACTTAACATCAAAAACTGTGTTAAAAAAACATCTCTTTATATTCTTGCACAAAACCTTGTAAACTTGTGTTATTTATACAATTATTTATATTTAGAGAAACATGATATAGAAACATGACATATATCGCTTATTTGCTAAAAAATAGCATACATTATTATTCATTTTGGGAACGCTTGTGATTTTGTGTTATCTTACGAAAAGTTATAGAGCTAGAGCTGTAAATTTATTTTTTTAGTCTTATTTTTATTGTGCAATATTTTGTTTCTGAATTTAAAACTTACAACTAATATTTTTTTTTAGTATTCTAGTTTTCTTTTATTTTAAAAATGCTATAGCTTGTTAAAATTAGCGCACAAAAGTTAACAGAACTATTACTTTAAATAGATTTTTTGTACTTGAAAATAATTTTTCAAAAATTGGTATAATAGTTTGTCAATGATATAATAATAATAATCAAACAATTTTGATTAATTGATGATAGAATGTGTAAAGATTAATCTACAATATGCTTTTTGTTTCTTTTTTTGTCATTTTACTGTTTCACATAATATTTTATCGAAATTGGCAAGATAAAAATTGATAAACTACGAAAAAGATAAGAAACATGTATAACAAAAAACACGATCATCGATAAAATAGTACATAAAAAACAAAAACAAACAATGGGAAAACCAAGAAACAAGAAAGCAGAGAGTATATTATAGATTAATTTTAAAGAAACACAATAAACAATACGACATATCACAAGTGGATGTTTGTCCCAAAGAAATCCACAATGAAACATGATAACATACGCAAACAAATTCATCTTGCATTGGTGCGAAAACATAAATTAGCAGAGATAGACCTTGGTATAAATACAAACCAAATATGATAATTAATAGAAACAATTGAACTGTTTTAAAACAGGGCTATTATAACTGATTACATGATCAACTGCAATAGACCGGATATAACATTAATAGTAAAAAATATTTATTTAATTGATATTGCAATATATCAAACACAGTAAATCTCGAAAAAATATAGTGAAAAAGTCTGTAAATACATATCAATCGCGGAAGAAATCAAGCAAATCTAGTATTAGGGTACAATGATAACAGTATTAATCATAACACCTGTAATAGAAGTCATAACATCCCTAGTTGTATTACAATTGCATCTAGACATCAACCTCAAATAATAATACAACTACAATAATCCGCAATATTCCTAAATATACAATAGAATAAAAACTGGTTTGGATCTGTTTCACCAGCAACCATCTAAAAACCAATTCTTAAAACGTTCAGAAACAGATAGAGATAATAATAATAGTAATAATAATGGTAAAATAATAACTTTATTGAAACATATAAAAAAATATGAAATGTAAAACGCAAAATAAAATGATAAAGTACATGCATCTTAAGAGGCATTAGCATAATGCTTTAAAATCTAAACTAATACTTGTCATATTTTGGACCAATTTTTAAGGCGACGTTTATTATTTTCTCTCTCTCTCGCTTGAGGCTCAACGGTTGATCACGTAGATGTCTCAGGAGCGTTTCCATTTTTAGAAATATAAGAAATTGTATATTCTGCCAATTCAAATAGCACAGTCTTATGGACATTCATTTTGTATCTATCCGCATGTTCATAGACATGAAGTGAAAATTTATCGTATTTATATCGTTTTTATATTCTATCAGTGCTCAGTATTGGGCCTCCAGAGAATATCAAATTTCGGATTTGTGTTTATATTCAGGTTCCCACTTATACGAGCTATTACCGCTAGGTGGCCAATCCGACTAATAATTCTTAGAGAGCCTTTAATAAGAGTGGCGACATAAGAGAGGTTCCGCCATTTTTCATCGAAATCGTGCGAGCGAGAAAGAAATATGTCCGAGCAAGAAAGAGATATGGCCGAGCGAGAAAGAGATATATCTCTGTCTAACACAGTATTGCAAGCTGACAGAAGGTTATAAAAACAGTATTGACATTGACATTTGTGCAAAATAATTGGATGTACTATAACCTTTTGTAATAATTGTTCTGAGAAAGGATATGTAATGAAAATGCTACCACGAGATGTACAACGCCGAGAACAATGGATAAAAAATATTACTAATAAATATAAATGGACACCCTTAAATCATTCATACTTATGTAATATATTATTGTTATTTTATTGTTTAAAGTAAAGCAAATAACTGCAATAAATAACAATTCCATATATATGTATACTATTTATTTCTAATTTTTTCAATAAAAGTACAAATATTCAGATTTGAAAATCGGCGGGACCCGATGAAATATGGCGGACCAATCAAAAGTGGCTTTCACGTATCGCCACTCTTATTAAAGGCTTTCTAATAATTCAATACACTGGAGATATAAAGCTACGTTGAGCTTTAGTAATTATCTGCGATTTGATTAATAGTTTATATTAATAGTTACCACTTTTAATATTACTAAATTATAATAATTGTACTAATTTCTGAAGTTTATTTATAAGTTAAAGAGAAAATTTTTTAATGTAATAAAATTACAATTTAAATAAAATTTTATTAAAATAATGTACTTTTACTGAATTCTGATAAAACCTTATATCATTTTAAAACATCTCTAATATTTTGTAAAAATCGAAAAATAATCATATATTTTATATATTATATAAATAGTTTTTATATATTATGTAAAATCAAGAGATATGGTAATGTCTTTTGCACTAAGTGCATATTCAGCGCGAAACCACTCTGTACTATATATTATTAATATATGTATATGTAATTAATGTATGTATATGTATATTATTAATATATGTACCGGTGAGTTACGAGTACTCAAGATTATTAGATTTCAAGAACAACTAAATCAATCGAGTTTTAATTATATTCAATATCGGTAGTTTAGATTTGAATTATAATAAAACTTCTCATTTTTCTTTTACGTATTCTACTATAGTGGAGATATTGCAATACTAAGTTTAAAATATAAATTTTTTATATAAGATACATCGTCATCATTATTATCATTAATTTTGTAAGTAAAGGGGACTGAGAAGGGAAGAAATGTACTATTCACTTTTTGATAAAAGTAGTGCTCGCATCACTTTCTTGTTGTATCTATGGCAATACTTTCTTATCTACGATTTTGCTAGCACTGTATATTAACAATAAACGAGAGAAAACAAAGTGAGAGAGAAAGTAAAATAGTGAATGAGAAATAGTGTTCAATAGAATAAAAGAGCAAGCGAAAGAATAATAAAGCGAGCGAAAGATCGAGTGAGATAGCGTGCATTGAAGTGTTGACAAAATAGTGAGATTGAGCAAGCGAAAGAATGAAAGAGCGTGCGAGAAAGTAATAGAGCGAGTGAGTGAGACAACGCGTATTGAATTAAATAAAAAATCAAAAAATACGGCAAAATGACTGAAATATCATCACTCACGGAATGCACTAATGACATAACAATGACATTATTTTAGTAAAATGTATCGCAAAAATACATTTTATTGTAAGTGTAAATTATTTTTCAGGACCCATAATTTTACAAAGTCAAATTCTGATTTTAACAATGGAATTTTACATATGGCAGTTTTTATTGGTCTTGGATTTATCACTCCGGCAGTGTTTATTGTTCAAAAATTAGTCAAGAACAGTTGCTAAATTCAGCAAAACTTTTATCCCTAGTATAAATTATGTTGTTTATGTTTAAATCTGGTACTCAATTAAAATATTAATAGCGCACGCATTGCATCTAGTAGGCGCTCGTTCAGCACAATATAGTTGCTACGAGTACAGCTCGTTACTAACATAATAAGCAAACCGACTTTACTTTGTCATATTCTTTGAGAAAAGCGCATTAACATAAGAAGTTATTTTGAATTATTTGAATATTAATATAGAAATAAGTTTAAAAAGATAGTGATTTAAGTAATTTAAGAATTATTCTCTATTATAAATTCTGGTGCCATCAGCACATCACATCAGACTATTAATATTCTTACAAATTAAGGAATTGGTGCTTTTAGCATAAGGTATTGGCTTCTAGCACATTAAATAATTATAAGAGAACGAAATTTTCTTTCAGCAAAAACTGGATCATTCAACTCTGAATTTTTAATTACATTTTATACGAAACAAATTGAGGATTACAAATAGTAAAAGGATTTAATAATTTTTATATAACAATACGGTTATAATACTTAAATTCTATAAAAACTAATAAATAAAACTGATAAGACCTTTTTATTATATAAATTATATAAATAAATTTATATAAAACAGATTCATCTATTGGACATTAATTAAACTTTGGTTAAACTAAGTTGTGGAACTGAGTATAATAAGTATTTTATTAATCTTACTTTGAGTGCATTTAGGAGATGCTATTAGCGCATTCGAACTCATTTTTATAACTAAAATCCAATCTAGGTTTATCATTTTTAGTTTAACATACATTCTAGTAAACTGGTCTTAATGGCACTTCCGGAATGATTAACGTACTTAGATCCGGACGAAAACGCTAACATAAATAGATAAGGCATATAAATCTGATGAATTTAGATGAATAAGTGGTAAACCAAAAAACTAAAAAATAATTATTTAAAATATGTATACATATAGTGTCTCATACTTACGCACTCGGTAGATTCTTGAAGTTGATTTGATACGAAAATTTTAGTGGTAAAATGTTGACATTGTTATAGTTTTTAAATGGGAAAGGTTTAAAGTTTACCAATTAGCTTATCAAAATTTTGCGCGCTCAGGGAAACATTACATAAATATATGTTAATGTATGTAAATGTAGGTACATTTTGTATATTTACGTTATTTACATATATATACGAGTTTTAGGAATATAATGATACCAAATGTTATCTAAATTAATTATAAAAACATAAAAACTACAAAGGAATAAGTATCTTACATCATGCAACAAATATTAAAGAGATTGAAGGAGAAAGAGAAAAAAAATTTATTATAATGTTCTTGATTTGCATAAATTTTTTAAAAATTTATTAGACTTTTTAACTCAATTTTTTTTATGAGACGAAAAAATCACAAATGTTTTCAAACTTATGAATGGTATGTAACTAAAAAATTGGTAATTTGTTTACAGAAAAAAAATTCTATTATAAAAGAGAATACGAATTTAATACTTTGATGACTTTTATTGTCAGTCAGTTATTAATTGTATCACTGGAATAAAATAACTGCTGTCAGCAGAATAATATTAAGATGTAGTGGACACCACGTAGTCTTATGTCATATTTATATTTTTCTTAGTTTTCGGTCTATGTTTATATTTTACACATTTGTTTCGTAACGCGACGGCAAAAATTGTGTGAAATTGACAGTTAAATTATTCGAAGCTCCTTCTTAGCTGCAATTCTTCAATTTCCCGTCATTCGTTCATTGAATAGGACGAATCTCAACCGTTAGATAAAATAAAACAAAATAGTTTAAATATGTTGAAATTAGGTTCAGGAGCTTTAAATCACAAATGCATACAGAATATTGCCAATTTCGAGTTAACACTGGATGTCGTGTGTGCACAATAATATATTATCTAAATGGAAATTACAATTTCCCACTACGCGTTGCTTCTTTATCGGTCTTGAAACACAATTTGATGAGCAGTTTTAATATTATTGGCACTAACATTTATAAGATTCCTCCTAGAAAAAACTAAAGAAATTATTGCAAAAAATATTACCTTAAAATCGGAATTCTAATCTGGATTTTCCTACATTCTATACACGAATATCTTACCAATTCAATCACTGAGACATGCGATATTCGATAATTATACACAATAAGGGCGACCTCACCGATTTTAATGACCTTGATATATGGTAGGGTTTGGAGAGCACGCTTTCGGCGCTGTGAGCGTGCTCTATTTTTCTGGCATTGGTCATATTCTATACAAAATAATTGTACACGATCAAAACTGTTAATGGGCAGTTTTTCTACGCACAATATATTCGTGTGAAATTTTTAATTCAAGAATAATTTTTGTGCACAGTTTTTCCACGTATAATTTTTTTGTGTACAGTTTATTTGTGTAGAATATTTTGGTCGTGTACAATAATTTTGTGTAGAATATGATCAGTGCCATCTTTCTTCGACATTCACTGAGCAACAAGGATAGAATGATACTTTTAGCGCTAACAGCGTCTCCCCAAACCCAGCCATGTTGTCAAGGACACTGAGTAACGTACAAAAAGTTTTAATCGTCGCTCGTCATTTATTAAAAGGATCTCGTTTTTATGGAAAGTTGTGAAGTTATGTAGTACAGAGAACGCGTGGGTGAAGGAAGGGCTCCGGCCCTTCTCTTGCACCCCTCCCCCCCGCAATTTTTCCTAACCCAACCAATTTTAAGTCGCTATTTGGCTATAAATATCTAATTGACAACATTGCGATGTCAGATTTGAAATTGTACTTTTGCACACTTCTGTCCAGGGCACTCCACCAGCGGGGTGGGTGCAGAAGGAAGGGGCCAAAGATCCCCTTCTTGCACCCCCTGTGCGCGTGCGCGCGCGTGTGAAAACTTTCCGTGTTAATAACTTTTTAATGACGAGCGACGATTACAACTTTGTACGTTAATCAGAACAGTGTCCTTGACGACATATATTAAGGTTATTGAAATCAGTAAGATTGTCCTTATTGTGCATAATTATCCGATATTCTTCTTAATAAGTCAATACACACACACACACACACACACACACACACACACACGCGCGCGCGCGCGCGCGCACACACACTGAGTTGATGCATTTTTCGAGATTGTAATTTTCACTTATAAGTAAACCTACCCAATATGAGACACTCTATTTTAGTTAAACTTGGCATAAATGTAGAACTACGAAAAATATTTCACCTATGTCTTTCTTTTTTTAATCCATAAATTAATTTCTTTTTTTCCGAAAATTTGACTAGATTATTTTAAGTCTCCTCTGCTTGCAAGACGAGAGGAGATTTATAATTCTACAATTTCCTTCTGCTTACAAAATAATGAAAAAAACAAATTATTTTTTGTTATTTTTTTACTTTATTTATTATTATTTATTTTAGAATCATTATTAATAGGAGATAATGTAATCATTATCTTAAACATACACAACTATTGAAGTATACGTAATATACAGCTACAAAGTCGAAAACTTATTTGGTTTATGAAATATTTTTTGTTAGTAACTTTTTGACAAATAATGTGAGATAGCTAATATTTCTTGAAGATCACTCAGAATCATAATCTTGGTAAGATATGGTAAAGGGATACTAGAGTGCTCCTTAAGGAGATTTTAAAGTGCCCCTC